>NW_010295415.1:55946-60063 GCF_000700745.2 Antrostomus carolinensis
GGAAACTCAGAATTGTTTTCGGTCTTTGCAGCGAGTGCAGCTGATGCTGACAGGCTTGAGGCCAACTTTGGGAAGAGTGGAGGGGAAAACTGGACATTCTAGGTCTGTACCTGCTTATATTGTGATGGGATGGGTGTAGTAGGGCCATCCCAGCCTGCTTCCCATTGCTGTGTTGCTGTCTGCAATGCTAGAGTTATTGTTTGTCAACAAAATGTGATGAGTTTCCATTCAACCTCCTCCTCTCACCCCTTACCATGAGGGCCAGTAAAACTAGGTGTAAGGGTGTGGAGTAGTCTGTGAGTCTTCAGCGATGCATGCACTTGCAAGGGCTGTGGGATCTGAAGACAGTAGAGTTGGGGAATGCAGGTTGTGTCTGTTACAGATGGCCATGCAGATGCATGATGGAAAGTCAAGGAGCAGTCTGCTCCCTGCTCCAGGTTCCTGAGGGTGCTGGATGTAAGTATGGGGAGTACAGTCAAATTCTCATCATCATCATCAGGTGCATTTGGAGTATTGTTGCTAAAATAATGGGGCTACCAGTATTTATACCTGCACGAGGAATTTCCCTGCTGGGTTATGTAGTATTTCTTTTCCATTTGTTCTGGAAAATATCCTTAGTGTTTACAAAAGTTATCTTCAGAAGCTCCTATAGTAACTTTTCCTCAAAATAAACACCATTATGGCTTGAACACTACCTCACACTCTCTTGCATGCTGGCTTCAGATGAGTAAGCAGCCTGAGTGAGTCCCCCTCCTTGTTTTACTGTTAGGCCTGATTTTGTAGTGCTGCTAATTTTACATCCATCCTGTCCCATTTAGGAGGAATTTTTATTTAATAGCTATTGCATATGGTTAGGAAGTGTCCCTTTCCACACATCATAATTAATTTTTCTGTTGGCTTCTATTGTGTAACACACATAAGCATGAAAAATCTTCTCATTTACTCTCAAGAAGCCCCATTTCATATCATCATGCAGAGTCTCGCAGTCTGTACGTGTCGTTGGGTAGATAACAAATCCTGTTTCATAGCCTGATGTAAGACCTACTGGCTTCACTTACGCGTTGTAACTCAATGGCTGCCCTATTAAAATCATAACACAGTTTATATTGGCTTTTACTGCATGTTGTAACATGATGATAGGCCCTTTTCATGCGATGCCTTTTTGGCTTTTTTAACAAATCAAAATGTCACAGCCCACCTTTTTATATTCTAATGTAATGAACTCTTTCCACAGCTCCATCTGATGCTTATTGGCTTCTACAAGAGATCTTATTCCTAATTTAATGAATCCCTCTTCACATCATAATGCAATTCATGCTGGCTTTTACAGCATATCCTTGCACACCTGTGCCAAATTGTACTGTGTCATAAAGCTAAGTGGCTTCTAATGGACATCACACCTCTGTAACCCTGTCACACGCTGTAACATTCATCTCTGCTTCTCTAACACATTGCAGAAGCCCGACGCTCCGCAGGGTATCTGCTTCGGACCTGAGCCCTGCCAGGGCTCACCCAGCAACTGCTGCAGCATGTGCTGAGCCACTGCAGGCTCTCGTGCGTGCAGTGTGTGTCACAAGCATATTTTAAAGGCTGTGTTAGAGAAACGTTACCTTCCAGGCTTGAATGTCTCACAGAATCACAGAATGGCTGGAAGGGACCTCTGAAGGTGATCTAGTCCAACCCCTCTGCTCAAGCAGGGACTCCTAGAGCACATGGACCAGGATTTTGTCCAGACGTTTTTTGGATATCTCCAGGGAGGGAGATTCCACAACCTCTCTGGGCAATTTCTTCTAGTGCTCAGTCACCCTCAAGTAAAGAAGTTCTTCCTTATGTTCGGGTGGAACTTCCTGTGCTGCAGTTTATGCCCACTGCCTCTCATCTTATTGTTGGGTGCCAATGAGAAGAGTCTGGTCCCATCCTCTAGACACTCTCCCTTTGGATATTTATAAACATTAATCAGGTCCCCTCTGAGTCATCTTTTCTCCAGGCTGAACAGGCCCAGCTCCCTCAGCCTTTCCTCATATGAAAGATGCTCCAGTCCTTTAATCATTTTAATCACCTTTCACTGGACACACTCCAGGAGTTCCATGTCCTTCCTGTACTGGGGAGCCCAGAACTGGACACAATACTCCAGGTGGGGCCTCACCAGGGCTGAGTAGAGGGGGAGGAGAACATCTCTTGACTTGCTGGCAACACTCTTCCTAATACAACCCAGGGTACCATTGGCCTTCCTGGCCACAAGAGCACACTGCTGGCTCATATTTATCTTGTTGTCCACCAGGACTCCCAGGTCCTTCTCCGCAGGGCTGCTTTCCAGGAGGTCAGCCCCCAACCTGTCCTGGTGCATGAGGTTATTCCTTCCCATATACAGGGCCCTGTACTTTCCCTTGTTGAACCTCATGAGGTTCAAGAATTCTCCCTTGGTCCTCCTTGGTTATTGCACAAATAGTGGGCTGAGGTCCTTTTCTCTGTGTGTTTTAAGCACGTGGGGTTTATCCTGCATAAACTTTCAATAATGTATTTCTTTGCTTCCTTAGCAAACTATAATTTTAGGGCTAAGATTGTTTTTTTCCATTCTCAAAACTGTTTTGGGCTTTTATATGGTCTAGGGGAAGGTTTTCCACAGTGGAAAACCAGAAAATTCCTTTTTCAATTTGGATAACTGGCAATTAGAGCACTCTTGTCTGAAGGCAGAAGAGATGGTGACCCAACGTTCTCCTCTTCTGGTGCTCAGCGCTCAGCGCTCCCGATACAAGTGCCTGCTGTCCCAGTGGCTGCTAAAGGGGTAAATACAGTATTTAACTGACTTCCCTTGAAGCTTTTAAATGTTCTTCAGAAGAAAAGGATACACAAATATTTACTGTTCCTAGCTGGAACACTGCATAGTGTTGGTTTCAAGGTATGCAGGTTTCAAGGTAGGTCTGCTGATTTAGGGCCTAATACTGGTTCCCCTTTAAGTGTCTCTCAGTAGGGTTCACATATCTTAAATAGTATCAGTATTGTAAAGCAGATGCTAAAACAGGATTTATTTTCCCAAAATTCAAATGTGTACATCTTGTCCAGTCCCCTTAGCCTACATTTGTAGGTGGAAGAAAGACGTGACAATGTCAGTACACGATCATTGGCTTTAGTATAGAAAACTCCTTGTAGTTGAGTCGAATTGCTCCTGGAAAATGTTTTCTTTCCGCTGATGGAAGATGGGATCTGATGACTAGTCAGATGGAGAAACCCAGTCTTGGTAAGATGACTGTTCGTAAAAATGTCATGGCTGGGTACTGTAAATTACACATTTTTTTAAAAAAACTCCATCGTATCTTCTGTTGTTCTAAAATTTTCATCAACTTATCATGACTCAGCTTTTTTCCTTTTCTTACCTATTCCCTTGTAGCCTGTTCACCCCCACCATGCGCCATTTTTCCTGACCTGACATGCATCCAAGGTGATGCTGGTTGTTACTGAATGCTGTTTGCCAGTGTTCAGTAGGATCTTCCTTCTCCAGGTCCCTCAGAAGAACTGGTGAAGTGTAGTTCAGCGTAAACACATGGACGTGTGCAGTGCTGAGAAAGCAGGTGCACTGGGAGACCACTGAAGGATTAGTGCTTTTCACACACGCCTGGTCATTTCTGAATCCTCTTTAATGAGCTGTGCGTTCCTCCTCTGATTCTCTGTGGTGCTATAAAAGAGTAATCCTTGGCCAGGGTTTCAGGCTGAGATGGAATGTGGTCTGTCTAAGCGAGCTATTGTTACAACTCTTTATAAATCATCCATTTTGTTTATTGCATTACAGATTATAGATCTTACAATAATAATTTCATAACTGAGCTCTTTTTAACAGTCATGGGATTTAATTCCATGTACAAAGGCAGGTGATGAACTTTTGCTTTGTACGGAACAACCTGTTCTAGTTGCTCCTCAAACTTTGTAAAAGAAAAATTGATATATCAAACTTTTTAACAGAAATAGGAGTTTCTAATAGCATTGCTGCTGCTCTTCTCCAGGTTTGATGGTGGGATAGCTCAAGTCCTTGTTCTCTTCTGTGGGCTGGGTTCGTCAGCGAGAGTATATAGAATTATAAAAGTTGGCCTAAGATTATAGAATGGTTTGGATTGGAAGGGAC
>NW_010295416.1:0-4038 GCF_000700745.2 Antrostomus carolinensis
TGGAGGGAAGAGGGGCTCAGGACAGCTGGTTAATGCTCAAGGATCTTCTCTTCCAAGCTCAGGAGCGATGCATCCCAACAAAGAGGAAGGCAGGCAAAAACAGCAGGAGGCCTGCATGGATGGACAGGAAGATCCTGAACAAAATTAAGATCAAAAGGAAGCCTATAGAGGGTGGAATGGAGGATGGGGAACCTGGGAGGAATACAGAGAAATTGCCCGAGTAGCAAGGGATCAGATTAGGAAAGCCAAGGCTCTGACAGAAGGTGAAGATCAGGTTCAGGAGCACCTAAGGAACCTGAAGGTGCACAAGTCCATGGGACCTGATGAGATACATCCATGGGTCCTGAGGGAACTGACAGATGAAGTTGCGAAGCCACTATCCATCATATTTGAGAAGTCATAGCAGTCTGGTGAAGTTCCTGCAGACTGGAAACATAACCCCCATTTTTAAAAAGGGAAGTAAGGAAGACCTGGGGAACTACAGGCCGGTCAGTGTCACCTCAGTGCCAGGCAAGGTCATGGAGTAGATACTCCTAGAAACTGTGGTAAGGCACATGGAAAATGAGAAGGTGGTTCGTGACAGTCAGCATGTCTTCACTAAGAGCAAATCATGCCTGACCAATTTGGTGGCCTTTTATGACAAAGTTACAACATTGGTGCGTAAAGCTAAAGCAACTGATGTCATCTACCTGGACTTGTCCAAGGTGTTTGATGTTGTCCCACATGACATCCTTGTCTCTAAATTGGAAACATGGGGGTTTGATGGGTGGACCACTTGGTGGATAAGGAATTGGCTGGATGGTTGCACTCAAAGACTTGTCAACAGTCCAGTGACTGAGTTGGATGAGGCTTTGAGCATCTAGTGGAAGGCGTCCTGGCCATGGCAGGGTTGTTGGAACTAGATGATCTTTAAGGTCCCTTCCAACCCATACCATTCTATGATTCTATTAAAAAGAAAAAGTAACCGCAGATTACTGACTAGAACCTCAATTCTCTCTGTTATCTGCCTGAACAAGGGTAGAAGGAGGTCCCCTACTAATTTTTTTCTGGTCCAGAGGAACAGACTCTTTCACTCTTGCATTGCTGATTGCAAAGTTCTTAACTTCTGAAGGGGAGGTAAAAAGTCCTCTCAAGATAGCTTCTGAGAGACTTGGATACTTAAAGACTAGCCTAAAACAGGGCCTGGAATCCAAAAATTATCTGAGACCTGTACTACAGATTACTCTAGAATAATGAGAATTAGATAGAATCTGAGGTTGTGTAGCATTTTTATTTTATAGGTGTAAAAATTAACACAAATGTCATCTGTGATAGATAAATGAATTTTGCAACTATTAGTCAAAAGAGAACAATTTTTCTTGTTAACTGATTCAATTTTCTGACATGCTTTGTAAAGTCCTTTTAAGAGATTCAGGACTGGAAGGCAGTTCCCTGGAGTTGAGCTTCCCTCACTACTAAATAGCTTTCATATAAAATAATATGTTTCTCTTGAAACTCCTACCTGTGACAGAATTTCCAATACAATAGCTTTTAATGTGTTGAAAAGTCAGACCACATTGTGAATGTTCAGCTTGTGTCTGAACCAGATGACTGGTTTCATGAGGATCATAATCTTCAGAACAGTGGCAGATGCTTTAATACACATAAAGTTCTCCATGAAACCACTTTGCAACTACAGAAGCTGGTAAAACAGCTGAATCCTTTGATGCACGTGCTTCACCCCATCACAAAAAATAAAAAAAAACCCCCCAAAATAATGTAATCCTGAAAAGTTAATAATCGAAAATATGCTGTTGTGTGACAAATCAGGGTATGACACAAATCAAATGCCTCTAAAATAAAAATAAAAAATATTAGATTTGTATACAGAGTAGGTAATTAATTTTTTTTTGTTGAAAAAAAGGGTGCAAGAAGGTGGGAAGTCCTACTGATGCACAGCTATGACTGGATTGTATTCTCTGTCGTATATAACCTCTGTACTAAATGGAAGTGCATTCAGGGATAGAAAAATTGTAAACAATATATAGTCGTCAAAACCAGTAAAATTTTCCATTTAGTTTCATTTTATTTTTTTAATCTATGTAAACCTGGAATATCATAATCAATAACATAATTGTTAGGTCAGTTTGACATTGTGTCATCTATGAGATAAGGGATTTAACAAATCTTTAACTGCAACTGATACAAAATATAGTTAATTATAAAAATTTATTAACCATTTTTCTACTGAACTGTTTAAAATGTAAAATCAACAATTAGAGTTAATTAGTACCTTCTATTATATGATGAGAAAATTCCTTTAAAATATCACTTTCCTTTTGTGCCTACAGTACCATTTTTATTAAAGCTGTCAAAGAGATGAGTAACTGAACTGTTTTAAAATATGTTAATATTCATAACTTTTTAATTTGTCAAACAGCAACAAAATTCATGTCACAGTTTTTGTGGTAAAGGGACCTCTGGCAGAGGTTTCTGCTAATGCAACTGAACATGGAATATCTTCACTGGGATTGAATCTGCACTGTGATTTTCAAGCAGACTAAGAGTAGTTTGTGTTGTAGTTGTAAGAAGCTGGCTCAAGTCCCCCAAGACTTTGCAATGCACAAAAGCTTTTCTGGCAGAAATTTCTGTGACTTGAATGGCTACCCTTAAATGTATTTTCTGTGTATAGTATAATTCTATGCTTTCTAGTATAATCTAAAACAGCATTTATGGCAAGGTACCATTTATGTGTTTCCTGTGCTCGAGCAATTGGTTTTAAGCTAGACTGGAAATTGCAGTACTGGAAGAATGGGGTGATTCATTGCTAGGATGTTTCTATGGTAAGCTCTTCCACTGTTGCAATTGTTCAACTCTACAGGTGGTAGCTATGGCAGCATCACTTGCACAGACAGAATACCATGCAGCTTCTGGTGTTTTAAGGAAGGTTAAACTTTTGTTGCTAAAGCAGTCTTGCACAGCACTATACTTATATATGGCATTAATTACACTGTTTCTATTAAAGACTAACTCATGCACAGTAAGAGTAACTGTAATAAATGCTAAAAGTAAAAAAAAAAATATATATATATATATGGAATGACTTAGTAAACACAGAATATTTTAAGTTGTACAAGTAAAAGCTGTAAGTAGAAGACACATAAAAAATGGTTGCTGTGGCTTTAAAAAAGTCTATAATACATGCAGCTGTAACTAAGATTTTGGTAATTTTGCCCATTTTACCTAAGGGTCACCCTTATCTCCAAAGTGGTGCAGTTATGCCCCAAACATAAAAGCTGAGCTATTTCACATAGGACTCCATAAATCTCAAATTTTAGGGAAGACAAGAAAAACATAGCTTTTGTAGAGACCCTTTAGCACTCTATTTGTTATTTATCAAATATCTTTTTGTATATATAGCTAAGCTGGACTGCTAATGTGATACAATAAGATACAAGGAGCACTAGAATGACAAATTAATCTAAGAATCACCAGCAGAAATCATACAGAATCACAAACTGTACATTAATCACTCCTTCCTCATACGTCACCACCTGCCCAGGGACAGCAAGTAATGATCCCTTTCTCATTCTTAAATAGTTGTAGGTGGTGTCTGAAAAGGTATTATGTCCTATTTTATTAAGGTTAAGTATCCTAGAGAAAAGACATCATCCTCTTACTACCCAAGCTATTAAAAATCCTCATCCCCCATTCATCATCATTTCAACGAATACATTGCTCTTTAGTCACTGTGCACTCCTGCCTGCCAGGGAATATTACCCTCTGAAGAGTACAACCTGCAGCACATTCCTACCACCTGTCATAGTGCAACAGTAGAGTTTTTCCAAATGCATGCCAGAGATCCTGTGAGAAAGCCCCAAAACACACTTTATTGCAGCCAATGTGATAACAAGAAAAAAAAAATTATTTCTCACTATCCCAGAAGAAACTAGTGCAATGTTCACAGTGGCTCACAAGATTCACAGCTGTGCTCTGACCTATGAATGAAAACTAGTGAACTCCCAGCAAGAGAGTTGTGTCTGATGAGGCAACATCATA
>NW_010295416.1:4076-5829 GCF_000700745.2 Antrostomus carolinensis
CATCTATCTGACTAATTTTTGACGTGTCTTACTAACTCATGGGAGAAACTCAGAACCCTTTCTTCCTCGAGGCAGACAAAGCCATACTCCCTTTTAGCTTACATGACATGCATTCTTGAAATAGAAACTTTTCACTTCTAAGACTTGTCCTGTGGCCAAGACACACTGACACCAGGCTACATCTCCTCACCTGAAACAGTACAGTGTAGCAGAGACACACTATTTTTTTCTTTTACTACTCTGGTAATGTTTCCAAAATTAAGAATTTTGAAATATTATGAGCGGCAAAAAGAAAAGAGGTGAAAAGTGAAAAGCCTGGATATTACACTCCATCACATTCAGCAGCAAAAGAGATTTTTTTTTTCCCCCAGATTATGCTTTCAGTTATAAATGCTGAAATTTTTAAAGCTAACTTTTACTATTATTATCTTATTATTATTACCATGACACTTCTAATACTGCAAAAGTTTCACACTAATGATATGGTCTACCTTGTGGCAGATATTAGAAAAAACAATCAAATTAATTTTGTTCTGAGTTGGATTTCATGCAGGATTTGAAATGCATGAGGTTTTTGTTGGAAACTAGCATTTGCTACAGACTAGTTAGATCGCTCATGCATTAGATTTAGGTCAAAGTTTGCACTTCATTTATTCATAATCTCTCATTCCCACCAAAGACAACTGCTGCTCTGGACAAACAGTGAGGACATTCTCCTTCTAAAACCTAAAGAAGACATGAGGCAGGTGGATGTGGACATTATTTATGATTTTATACACTGACTTATTACTGAAGTGTAATAGTTCACTACTGTTGCAACAGATCAGAGAATTGGGCTCTCAACATCTGTTCCAGCTAGCTGTACAGGGTCTGGCTGGGAATTTTCATAGCAGCCTGTGTGGTGCTGTGTTTTGGATTTGTGACTGAGGCAGCGTTAACACATCAGTGTTTTAGCTGTTGCTGAACAGAGCTTGGAGAGCATCAAGGTTTTCTCTGTTTCTCACCCTGAGTAGGCTGAGTGGGCAGGAAGTTAGGAGGGGACACAGTCAGGATAGCTGACCTGAACTGGTCACAGGGATATACCCGACTGTATGAGATTGTGCTTGGCAATGAAAACTGGGAGATCATCTTTCTAAAGTAGCTGTTGCTTGGAGACTGGCTGGGCATTGGTCTGCTGGGAGTAAATGATTACTTTTGTATTTTTTTTTCTTTTTTTTTCCTTCCTTTTTATCTCAACTAACTAGTTTTCTTGCTTTTTCCCTTCCAATGGCCCCCCATTCTGCTGGAGGCGAATGAGTGACTCCTGGGTAACTGACAAATTCCAAATGGGTGTGGGAGCTACTGTAACAGGAACTGCAATACAGTCACTCTGGGAGAGTCTGCATTTGGCATGCTATTCAAGGATGAATGATGTGGCCCAAAGACTGGAAAATCTGGACTTTGCAAGGGACATTAACTTCCTGCAGTTCTTCCTTATTTTGATAACAACAAACATTTGTCAGAGTGAGTTCACTAGCAGGTCAGGATTTGTGTGACAATCAGACTGCAACATATTTAATCAAGAAATACCAAGCAGAAATCCTGCATATCCTTAAAGGCTTTCATACTTCATTTTTGATTCTGTTTCTGCTGGCCCACAGACCACAGCAGACTCCTTGCCCAAGTTCTGTGATGACAAATACAGAAAACCTACTCCCCAGAGTCAGTACAAACCTCACCCAGTAGCAGGCTCACAGAGCTATGAATATGACCT
>NW_010295417.1:0-2869 GCF_000700745.2 Antrostomus carolinensis
GGCTCGGGACCCGGGCTTTCAGCTTCCCTCCTCTGCCCGGCGCAACTACCGCGCAAGGCGCACAGGGCGGCGGTTCTCTCCCCTGAGGGGAGCGTGCGGTGCGGGGGGTGAGTGGAGGTGTTTGTTCCAGGTGTGTGGGGGGTAGTGGTGCATTTTTGTGCATAAGGGTGTGTATGCGCGGAAATGCGTGTGTACCTGACCTGTGGTGCCAGTGCACCTGTGAGCGCCTGCTCGTGTTAGCGCGTGCACCGTACATTTCCTGAGTGGGTGGGTGGGTGTGTGTTTGGGTGGGTGCGTGTGTGTTTGCACCTGTGTTAGTGTGTGCGTAGGGGTGTGTGCCTGTGTGGGTGTGTTTGTGGGCGTGCAGGTGCTGTTGTGTGGAACGTGGGCGCGCACGTGCATGTGTGTGGTGTGTGATTGTGTGAGCATGTGCGTGTGTATTTCTGTGTGTGCACACGTGTGTGTGTGCATGCACGTGTTTGTATGTGCGTCTGTGTGCCTGTGTTTCTGTGCATGTGAATGGATATGTGTGTGTGTGTGTGTGCGCATGTGTTTTGTGTGTATGTGTGCATGCTTGTGTGAGTGTGCATGGATCTGTTCCTCTGTTTGTGTACCTGTATTTTTTGTGTGTGTCTGCATACATGTGCACTTGTTCTTACATACACTGTGTGTGCCTCTGTGTACTTGCTTTTGTCTTGCACAAGTGTGTGCGTGTGTTCATTCATATAGGTTTGCATATGTACATTTTTATGCAGATATGCATATGGTGCCTATGTGCGTATGTGCATGGGTGTACTCTGAAGCGAAATGCTGATGTACACAAGTGTGTGAGCTGAGAAATTTTGGCAGGCAGACAGTCATGAAGTGTGGATCTCTGCATGTGTGTCTGCACAGGGTTTTGCGTTTCCCTATGTTGAAGAATGTGTGTGGTTTTTGTTTGTGCATGGAGTGCATTTGTGGAAGGGTGTGTCCTGGTTAGGAACTATTTTCAACAGAGATGTGGATGTAATGTGAGGCTTCCTACATATGTATAGGTGCATATGTGAATTTGTAGGAACATATAGTTATGTATATATAAATAATATATATATATGTGCAGTAGTACCAGAATATCGTAGAAAATAGTATTGAAGGAATCTGAAAGGTAATGATTCATCCTTTACTCCCAAAGCGCAAGGTGAAAGAGGAAGTTTTCACGGCCCTGAGTCTGCTCGCATGTGGGTGTAGGGGTAAGCAGTCTGTGCCTTCCTTCCACCTTTAGTTACAACCGTGCCCTGTTTTAGTGAGGCCAGCAGCATTTAGCAGAATGTGGCCTGCATATGGCTGGCTGAACTGGTCTCTGTAGCTGTAAGACTGCATGTAGCTGGCATGAGGAAAGAATATCTTTAGCTGCAGGTGCTGACACTAACCAGTCCCATCGGATCCATACAAGTTTGTTTACTGGAGAGAAGCAAAGGTATATATTTCACGCCCCTGTGTACTGTCTACAGCCCTCTCTTGCAGACACATAAGTCTTGGAGAGTGACTGTTGTAATTGAAACTTGGTGGGCTTGTTCGCTTCCTCTGCAACAGCTCAGGAGTGTAATCTCACAAGCGATAACAATCCCTGTGCTAGTGTTAAGGGCAGTGCCATGTCAGGATCAACTTTTTGACAAAATTTCAATGGTCTCTGTTTTAGGTAACGTGGAATGTGTGAAAACCACTCTGTTCAGAACCTACCCACTGTGTCAGTTAAAATAATTCGAATATCCCTCTCTTTACTATGTACATATATATTCATTTATGTATGTATATATCTATGCATGTAACTGCAGTCCATTTTTCAAGAGCATTTAAAAACTGAAGGGAGACTTGTGCTTTCAGAATAGAATGAATGGCCTCACTTCTAGTATTCAACTTTTTCATGTGCTTGGAATAGAGGTCTGCCCTTATTCCCCCAAGAACAGTTTCTGGCTCTGGAACTGAAATCTCCTTGGGGTAAATACTTTATCAGTTATAGAGGATAATAAATAGATATTGAAGACCTAAATGCCTTATTCTAATTCATGCATTGCATTGCTCAGTATTACAATACCTAATGTGTTTAGGAGGTTTATTTTGATGCTCTTAGAAGTCATGTCTGTTCAACATTCAGCTATTCTAACTACTGAAAAAGAAACCTAGCTCCGTTTCAGCTAAAAACCAGGACAAAGATTTACGCTGTTATCTGTATTACTTCTGAAAATGAAATTTTGGCTTACCAGTTAGATGTTAAACATAAACAAAGAAATGCTTACAATAAAAATGGGATGCCCAAGGAATTTTTGTGTCCAAATGCCTACCAATTTTCAAAGACTCTGGGATTTCCAAATAATTTAGATGCATTTTAAAAATAGTACTTCAGCTACTAAGGCAAATTTTAGGCACATTTGATAGTATTAATGCTAGGGATTGATTTGAATTTCTTTATCAACCCCCCCCCCCCCCCCCCCAAACCCTCAAACATCGTAATGATGCATTTTTATTGTGGTTGCTTTGTTGTTAAATACTAGCATCCAATAATCTTTTGAGTGATTCCAGGTTCAAGATCTAGCTTATGCATAAGTTTTCATAAATCAAGTTCTAATTGAGCTCTAGCACAAAATTTTTCTATTCAAGAAAACCAGATAGTGGCAATATTCAAGAATACCCACTTAGACTCCCGAGTAAAGAAAAAAACCCAGTATTTCTGTCAGTACCCACTTAGACTCCCGAGTAAAGCATCCCATAACCTTTTGAGTGATTCTGGGTTCAAGCTGTAGATTATGCTATATGTTTCATATTCATACAGTGTCCCCCTCCTCCTCCCTCTTCCTTTTCCTTCCTGGTGGACAGCAGGATGACCATGAGC
>NW_010295418.1:0-2944 GCF_000700745.2 Antrostomus carolinensis
ACAAGTCCATAGTGCAGTTCCTCACACTTAGCCTTGAAATGATAAACCTGCCACTGAAACAAATGTTAGAGCAAATAAGACACTCTGCCTTCTGACTGCTTTCAGCAAGTCTCTAATGTGACCACGCAATGCACCATCATGCAATGATGTGACATACTTTGATATCTAATCAGAAAGGCACTTTTCCTTGAACAAGCAAAACCAGTTGCACACCAGTTGTCCCTATTCTGTGAATAATATTACAAAAAATATTACTCCATTAATTATGGTCTTATTCCATTAATAATATTAATGATAATAACTAGACAAACTATAAATCCAACAGAAAAAATCTTGATGTATCTTAAGAGAAATCACAATTTTTCCATTTCTGAAAGTTGCTAAACTTAGATGATTCTCGAGGCAAATATGGAGATCTTGAAAAATATTATTCCATTCCATAATCAAAGTATTTTTTAAAAAGCCACACAACATTGAATTTTCTACACATTAATGCAAAACTTACCTTTTTTTTTCTCTAAGTCCATTGGTGATTAGTATAAATATAAACCAAATTCCAGATCTGATAGTTCTTTACAAACCACTAAAGCTTTGATGCATTGTAAAGACTTCAGGACAGTCACTTTGTGAGCCTTCACTAAGTCAGTATCTAATGCAAAGTGTCTGGTGGTGACACTGTAGTTAGAAGGCTGTAATTTTCATGATTATAATATGAACATTTAGAGAAGAATAGGGAAATAAAATCTAGTTGTTATGGAAAAAAAATCAACCTAAGTGATAGTACAGTGTTGCTTGAAATATGTAAGTGCTTGTCTGTATATAAATTATGAAATGAAATTAAAATCAACTTGCAACTCAGGATGATAACTTGAATAAGTTAAATAAGATTTTGAGTTTAAAAAGCAGCACCAGCAGCAGCACAGCACCATTTCCTGCAGATTGGATGCTGGTAAGACTGCTAGCTAGATATACCTGACAGCCTGTGCTCATCCCAAGTCACAAGTCCCCTTTGCAGCAGCAGTGGGACCCACAGCTATTCTTACAGCATTGAGAGCACTGTCAGCCAAGTAAGCTGCAAACCTGCAAACCAGACACCTATAAGAAACGCAGTAAGTTATATTTTAAATGAGATATGCTAAGTAGGTACTACAGCTATGCAGAAAAGAACATGATAAAGCATTCATTTGAACAGCAAGTTGCTCTCAAATCATACCAAGTGATTCTGGAAACTGGAATAGCTGAGGTAAAATTCATATTTCTGAAGTGGAGTGTCGCTTTTTCGCCAAACAAATTAATATTTTTCTAGACTTACGTTTGCTATGTGTTATCTGCATTTATAAGAAAACTGCTTATTTTTTCCTTACTTTGTTTTAAGTCTTTTACAGTTTTAATCTGCCCCGTGTTTGCAGAATGCCTCTGCAGACTAAGCACTGCCACAATCTAAATAGTGAATTTTAGGAATAACAAATGAAACATGACAAGCTGGTGTGGTAATTGTACTGTATGTGTAAAACCATCATTCCAGACTAGCTCACATATATTCACACAGTCACATAGTCTTCAGGGATCTGATGTTCTGCAGATAAATTTTTTTCTCAATAGGAACAGAACTTCTTTTTGTTTACCTCATTTCATTGATGTTGCAGGTCTCACTGGTAAATTGGTAACATCATACAGTGTAAGAAGAGAGTGGTCACACAAGCAAGTGAATAAAAATGGGAAGAAAATAAACCTGTATTGGGGAGTGTGTGGGAACTCAATCATGGACTCTGCTACACGATCAATATGATCAAGCAAGAAACCATTTGTTTGTTCTAATACAGTTATATTTATACCCCAAGACTAATGAACTCACCCACACCCGTTAACATGTTCT
Organism: Antrostomus carolinensis; assembly: GCF_000700745.2. Lineage (NCBI taxonomy): Eukaryota > Metazoa > Chordata > Aves > Caprimulgiformes > Caprimulgidae > Antrostomus > Antrostomus carolinensis. The sequence goes on from NW_010295418.1 coordinate 1,877, forward strand.
TGGCTCTTCACTCGCAGCACGAGCAGTTCACATGCCCCTAATTGGCTGATGGACTTTGCATGCATCCCTTCCTGTTTGCTTGCCAGGGTACATCTTTTGGATACATTTCAAGGTTCCTTTCTCAGGCCTTGTTGATGCAGGTGCTTCTCATATCTCCAGACATGCATCCCTTCAGTTCCCACAGTTCTCTCAGGGTATGCCAATACATGTTCTCACACTCCCCACAGGAGTATATAGAGGATTTGTGCTCACTGAGACCTTTGGAATTCTCAGCTTCTCTAGGAAAGTCCTGGAAGGCACTTACTGGGAAAAAAAGAAAATGGGGGAAAAAAAAAAAAAAGGAAGGAAAAAAGTTATTTGTTCAGAAATTAATTATATAATGATGAAGGTAACAATAATGGTTAGTACTTCACTAATACAGCCCATTCCCAGAAAATAAAAAAATTGAGTTAACTGTCTAGGAGAGGTTAACTAATTAAGCAAATCCACCAGCATCAGACTTGCAATTCCAATGAACTGCATGCCTTCATATGAAAAGCAACACTTATAGAGAATATAATAATTTTGAAGCCTTTTACATCATATAGAAAAACAAGACGCTCTTTTAGGTCTCATAACAGTATGTTAAACCAGTGACTGCCAGAACCAGGAAAGGGATGGTTCACACAGATTTTGTTCTTATGTCCTTCACTAAACTCCCCTTAGTGTCTGGACACCGGGATGGATGAACCATTGGCTTAACTCAGTATGGCAGTCCCTAGATATTCCAATGTTCACAACCATAATTAGAATGAAAGAGACATTGCTGTGTGCACAAGTTTATTCAGCATTTCCTTCACTACTCCTACTTCTCAGGCATGTCTTTGAAACATCAGTCTTTGACATTTACACGTCTTCTCCCAGTGCTATGACAAAAAATGTGATCCCTTTTGCTTACCTTCTTCCTCTAGCATGTTGTCCAAGACAGTCATTTTGAAGAAGTAACTTAAATTTGAAGAATTTACATAATGTAGATGCTATGAATAGTATCACAGAATCAGAACGGTTGAGGTTGGAAGGGACCTCTGA
>NW_010295419.1:0-625 GCF_000700745.2 Antrostomus carolinensis
TCAATGGAAAGGCTAAAAAGCTTTAGAGTTTAAAGCTTTAGAGTTTTTTTTAGAGTTTAAAAGCTTTAAAGCTGAAGCTTTTCTTACAATTAATTTGAAGCGAAGAAATTAAATGGAGAGGTCAGTGAGGTTTTGAGCTGGAACAGGATGTTTTTTTTCCCACCAAGAGCCTTAAAGAGACTGAAATAGATATCTGACATAAAGAAAACAACATGGGAAAAAAATGTTTTAGCCGATGACAGCACCTAATGAATCCGTTGCCACAACTGTTTTCAAAAACGGATTCATTAGGTGCTGTCATTGGCTAAAAAATTTTTCAGGGTTTCATTATGTGCTGTCATTGGCTAAAACATTTTTCAGTTCTTTCTCTTTATTTTTTTAATGTTTATTTTTCAGTTTGTTTTTAGGAGGGAAAATAAAGCACCATATTTCATGGAAGGTAACTATGGAAATTGCATCCTACAGTAAAACATTAACATTTGACTTAGTGGGTGGGAAAAGAAAGTAAAACTTACCCATCTAGCATTTTTCTTCAATTAGGTGTATATGTTTTTCAGAGAAAGCTGGCTCTTTGATTTTTGGAGAAAAAACAAAAAACTCTAAAGCTTTTTAGCCTTTCCATTGA
>NW_010295420.1:0-233 GCF_000700745.2 Antrostomus carolinensis
CAGAAAAATGTTACTAGAACAAGTTTGTCAACTAAGAGTCTCTGAAAAGAGGAAAGAGAGAGGGCCGAGCTGACAGCTTCTGAAAGAAGAATTCCAAATTCCTCTCAGTATAGTCACAGTTTGTAAAGTGAGAATTTTCCATGCAGATGGCACTTAGTAGGAGTGAAGCTAAAAGAGGGGAGGTTTAGATTAGATATTAGGAAGAAATTCTTCACTGTGAGTGTGGTCAGACA
>NW_010295420.1:342-855 GCF_000700745.2 Antrostomus carolinensis
GGGGTGGGACTGGATGAGCTTTAAGGTCCCTTCCAACCCAAACCATTCTATGATTCTATGGTTCAGCTACAGAAGTTCTCCAGCTGTGTGCCAGTTCCTACCTTTCTGTAGGAAGTAGATAGCAAAGTCAGCAGCAAATTAGTGAGTGGTACAGAATCTATCAGCCGCTGAATTCTCTGGATGGATGTGCTTTGAGCCATGATATCCAGCACTGCTGGTGGACCATCGCTCTCCCAGCCCTGGAAGATGGTATTGAAAAGTGAATTTAAAGTGTATTTCAATGAAGAAGGCAAAACTTTTCACAAGAAGGTACATGCTACCTACACACCTTGTGCAATGCCTCCACTTGCAGATCTTGAAAGAGTGATGACAGCAATTTGATAGCGTGATTTGCTAGCACCACTGACAGAACACCAAACCCTTGATGCCTACAGAAACATAAAGGATACAGTGTAATTTCAGGGAGGGGAAAAAAAATTATATATATATATATATAATATATATACACACACA
>NW_010295422.1:0-315 GCF_000700745.2 Antrostomus carolinensis
AGATGTATGCAAATGAGCTGTACACATGTGAACCCGCCCACCAGTCACCTCCAGGCAAAGGTGGTGAAGGCAACATGCAAATGAGCAGCATACTAATGAACTGCATGCAAATAATACCCAAATGAGGCCATATGCTAATTAGCTGACATGCAATCAAGCAACACCCACATTTGTTATTTTCTCATCGCATTAATGAGATGTAAATGTTCTCATTGCCATCACGGTGACGTTATGCAAATGAGTGGTATGCAAATGATCATGCAAATAAGCAGCATGACTGTGGGCACACAAGCATTTAGCCTTAATGACCCCCCC
>NW_010295422.1:384-690 GCF_000700745.2 Antrostomus carolinensis
AGGATGCACGTGAACCCGCCCACCAATCACCTCCCGGGGCGACGCGAATGTGGAGATGCAAATAATAAACATGTACATATGTTAATGAGATGCTAATGAGACATTAATAGGCAATGTGCAAATTCACTGATATGCAAATATCCCAACTTCAAACGCGCCGATATGCAAATATGCTATGCAAATGACCGATATGCAAATGACCCAGAACACGATAAGCAAATGGAGACTGTGAGGCTGTTGTATGCAAATGAGCATGCAAATAAACATCGAGACCAGCACAGGGATAGGTGAGTGGATGCAGCACAA
>NW_010295423.1:0-8021 GCF_000700745.2 Antrostomus carolinensis
TTTTTTCAGACAATTTCAGTGCATTCTACCTTTGCTTTCTTCACCCAGAAAGCCCCCAGTGAGCAACACTCCTCAGCAGCAGCAGGACCAGGGTCTGGCTGTACACAGCCCAGTCTCTACAGGTGACATTCATCCCTCCTGTCCCAATATTTGGTAAAACAGGACAAAAACCTGCTCACTGAAGTACCTGTCAGCTCCGGGCAGTCTCTCTCCAGGGCCACCCCCTACCTCCCCTTCTCCATCAGTGATGTCCTCACCACCACCCCAGCTACGGGGGGAGCATCCTTCCCAGAGGGAAACATTACAACTGTTTTCTGAAATAACATTCATTATCTTCCCACTCTTTTTCCCCTCCCTCCTTTCCCCCTGCTTCCTTTTTCCCTTTCAAGATCATCAATCATTATTTTAGCCTCAGAAAATCAAACCCATCTGTCTTCCAGGCTCCTGAGCACACGCTGTGATAGCTCAGGCTTCTCGGCTTGGTCCCCCCTGCCATGACACCAGGCTGGCAGCTCCACGGAGGAGATCAAAGCTCCAAGGCAGTGAGGCAGTGTCTGCTCACCTCTGGCCACCACACATGCACCCTCTCAGGCAATGTCACTATGTGTATGTTTGCATCTCAATTCCAAGTAGGATGGACTTGTTTCAAGCAGCTGGTGGGATGCTGTGTACACAGATATAAGTGTTTGGAGCTTCTGGAGCAAGGAAATCAAGACAGTGGGAAACCTGCCGGCTGCTTCCCTTCCAGAAGTCACCAACAGCCCGTTTTGGGGTGCACTGGCATCTCCTCCCCATCAAGGACATTTCCCTTCCTAACCACAGCAGGGGCTGACACCTCCAAAAACCTTTTGGAGACCAGAAATTCAACTCCTGTCCCACCTGACACCCAGGCTACAGCCTGACGACACAACACTACACACCAAATCCTACAAACCAAAGCAAACCTAAAGACCCATCCCAGCTGTGACCACAACACACTGAACCATCCCAGTCTGCTGGGGAGCAGAGAGCAAAGGGCTGGTGCCAGCCAAGCTCTCTGAGGAACACAACTGAAAAAGCCAATGCTGGAGAAAATGGGGCTTTTACCACCCAAACTACATCTTCCCAGCACAAAGACCTCCAGCTCACTTCGGTGTCTACTGAGCTATTCCACTTGCTTTTAAATTTAGATATTAGGAAGAACTTCACTGTGAGGGTGGTCAGACACTGGAACAGGTTGCCCAAGGAAGTTGTGGATGCCCCCTCCCTGGAAGTTTTCAAAGCCAGGTTGGATGAGGCTTTGAGCAACCTGATCTAGTGGAAGATGTCCCTGCTGCTGGCAGGGGGGTTGGAACCAGATGATTTTAAGGTCCCTTCCAACCCAAACCATTCTATGATTCTATGGTGGAATGTCACCTGGTAGCACTGAAAGCAAAGGCAGGGGGGTGGTGGGCTCCCCATCTGTCCCTCTGCTCCTTGCCATGGCTGGCTACCAACCCCAGTGGCTTTTGCCATCCTTTGCTTCTCTCTCTTCCTCAAGTCCCATCACAGGTAGGTAGTTACCTGGCTTAACGAGATAAATAGAAAACCACAGGCTCCTTGGGAGGGGGGTTGAGCTCAGGGGGCTTCTGCCTCCAACCATAAAGTGCCTAAAGAGTCATCTTCTGCTTCAAGGAACCAGCTAGACTTCAGAGGGATTAGGAGAGAACAGTTTCCTTCCCATCTCCCTCCCTTGCGTGTGCATCTCAAACATAATTAGCTAGGTGCCTCGTAAGGCAGGGACGGATGAGTTTTTATTTTTCAATGAACAATTGTCTGTCAGGAAAAATGCAGATTTGATGAAGCTTAAGTGCTTTGTGGGATTCCATCAATTGCATCACAAAATTCATTGGGAAATTAGGAGAGCATTTAATTTTCACAAGGTTGAAATGTTTTGGTTTCTGCTGCCTAATTTTGTTTTTATTTCAAGCTCTACACCGGGATAACGTAATAGATAATGTAAAGCTCCAGATGACAATGTTGGAACTAAACACTTCCCCCTCCTTCACAGAAAGGAGATGCTTCGAACCAAAATATTTTAGAGTTTTCACATACGTGGGAGATTTCTGCACAGCATTTTGGTTTGGGCTGAAACTCCCAAGCACCCAGTTTCCTCCCAGGAATATCAGTTCTCAGCATCATTCACTTCATTTCAAAGTACCTCCCCACTCACCTTGGTCCCCAAGCCACACCTGGGTGACTTGTGCTGGAAGGAGGAGACCAGAGCAGCAGCTACTGCCTTGTTCCTTCATTCCTAATCCCATTTCTCCCTGAAACAGTTACACTCTTAAATTAAGCCCTTTCTCTGCCCCATTTTGCGTTTCCCAAGGAATAGCCCATCCTTTTGATATGGAAGAGAGCAGAAGAGAAGCTCCAGCCAGGCTTCACTAAGGCTTATACACCTGTGTGGACAATGCCAAATTTTCTCTTCCTTCTGTTTAAAAAGGCTGGGACTGACACCACACTGGTGTCACCGTGGGCCACAACTTCATTAAGAGACTCTCTGGTAGATGCTCCCCTTCTCCACACCGTTGAGCCAGACAAACACCCTCCTGCCTGACCAACTGACTCCCTGATCAGCAAGAGGAACAGTTCACATTGTGCTTGGAACCCAACTATGGTTCTTTTCTTGCTCAAATTAGAAATAAATCTGTGCTGGAAGAACCTCGGCCTGTGAGCAGGGAGATGGTGATGATCAGGAGATTGAGGAAGCTCAGTGGGATTTTGTTTTCTTGGGAAATGCCTGTGGTTTCCCCAGACCTGACAGCAATTCTTGGGTGCAACAAGGAAAACCAGCATGGAGACAGGTTTTCTGGAGCTTGGGGATTGTTTTGTTATGTTGCAAGGTAGGGTTCAAAGGCAAGGCTCCCGTTAGCAATACCAAGGTCTTAGCAAGGTTGCAGCTCCTACTTCTCAAAACTACCCAAATAAAAAAGGCCTCCGATAAGAAAAGAACTGCAGAAAACCTTTATGTGGTAATGCCATCTACTGGGTACAGGAAAAACAACAACAAAGCTCTGAGATGAGGAGAAAAGGGCCCCATAGAAAGTGTGGGATGGAAACTGGGGAGCTGTCACCCCTCTGGGTGGGGACCCCACTGCAGAGCCTTTGGGGTCTTCCAGGTGACACAGAATCATGGAATTGCCTCGATTGGAAAAGCCCTTCAAGATCATGGAGTCCAACCATGAACCCAACACTGACAAGTCCCCGATTAACCCATGTCCCTCAGCACTATGTCTACACGACTCTTCAATCCCTCCAGGGATGGGGACTCCACCACTGCCCTGGCCAACCCCTTCCAATGCCTCAGAACCCTTTCAGCAAAGAAATTCTTCCTCACATCCCATCTCAACTGCCCCTGGGCACAACTTGAGCCCATTTCCTCTTGTCCTGTCCCTTGGTTGAACAGACCCACCCCCACCTCTCTCCACCCTCCTCCAAGGGACTTGGACAGAGCCAGAAGGTCTCCCCTCAGCCTCCTTTTCTCCAGGCTCAACAACCCCAGTTCCCTCAGCCACAAGGGAACTCAGCACACTTGTGCTCCAGACCCTTCCCCAGCTCCGTTGCCCTTCTCTGGACACGCTCCAGCACCTCCATGTCCTTCACCTCCATGACACCTCGCATGCAGGATTTTAATTCAGCAAAGCAATGTCCTCATTTCTCCTTCATAAGTCCAAGGAGATTGTCCTTGGAGAAACCCCACCACACGCTGCAAGCAAACTGCCCTCGACATTTTCACCAAGTCCTTTTAAGACCAAACAATTATGTAATGGCAGAGCCCGCGCCGCTAACAAACCCAGAGATAAATTCATCCCCACTCCTCACAGAATTACTGGAAGCTGTATTAAAGGGCACAAAGGGAGCAGATGATGATTATATATAAAAGGAATAAGAAATCTTTGAGATTTGTGCTGTTCCCTGCTCGAGCTGCTCAGCTTTCGCTCTGCTGTGTATTAATTGCTTACAAGGCTCCATGTATATTTTATGTTCAGTACCTGCCTGGAACATTTGTTGGATTTAGCCTTGATTGATGAACCACTGATTATATACTTCTGTGGTCGTCTGCAAATTAATAAACTGTTGACTGGTAAAGATTAACAACATGTCATGATTTGTGAAACAGTGTCCAGAGTAAAGCTGAAGCAAAGCTAGCGCTAAAATTAGCAGGTGAATGCTCCCTGAACTCTGTAAAAAGGGGACAGCTTAATTAAATTACATCCCAATATTGCCCACAGCTCTTACCAAATTGGCAAATTGAGTTCACAACAGTTCAGCTTTAAAACCAACTGACATCCCTGCAAAATTGCAGCAAATGACCCCATCCCTGCTCGCCTAAGGAAGCCCAGCTCACACCCAGCAGACTCCAGGAGCAGGGGTGGGATGAGGAGGGGACATCACCCAGTGCAGGGACTGGTGCAGAAGATGTCACAAAAAGTCACACACCGGGGCTGCTGCGAGCTCTGAAACTCAGGCCCAGGAACATGACCTGGACTTTTCCCCCAGACAACAGCCATGGATCACAGTCAGAAACCGTGGGGCAGTGTCCTCCAGACCTCTGCTCGCACCCTGGCCACGGCTGGGGACCTACAAGCAGGTGATGAGGGTGAAACATTGCACGGGGGTGGGAGAGCCGGGAGGGATGGAGCACAATGCCCCTGGTGTCAGGCAGAGATGGGGACCGGGGCAGGGATGCAGCAGCCCTCTCCAAACTCCATCCGAGGAGCTCAGCTCTGCTGTTCTTCAAGCTGCTGCTCAGACTGAGGAGTTGGGGGGCTTCACCCCACAACCGGGGGTTATGGAGAGGGGCAGAGCAGCCTTATGCTCCTGCAGCGGGAAGGAAAATGGGTGAAGAGCAAAGGGAGGAGAGACAAGCATCCCTACAGCCATCTCCTGTCCCCATGGGATGCACAGCCCCGGGAACCCGGTGTGATGCAGGGGGACGTCCCACAGTCCCCATGTGTCACCTCTCACCCACAGCTCTCGGGGAAGGGATGTACTCCAGGAGAACAGCTCCTGATGCTTCTCCTCTCTCCCTGCTGTACACGCTTCGCTCTCTGGGCATAAAGTCCCACTCAGGCATCACAGAAGTGGGGGTGTTATTTTCCCTGAGTGACACAGTTTTCAATTTCTGCCTCTCACACACCGGCACGGTGAGCACTAGCTCTGTAATTTACTGACTATGTCTATCTTAATATATCCTGACTTTTAAAAAGAGGCATCACTTCCCAGCACCACGGGATGATTGGATCCCCCATTGCTTCTGACAGTGCCTGGGGGGCATGTTGGTGTTCAGAGCAAAATAACACCCTAAAAAATTGGGGGAAAAAACCCCCTAAAAGGCTAGAAAAAAAACAGGCAAGCTGTTCCTTGGGAAAGGGAACAAAAGAAAATGACAATGGGAAAAGAAAGGAGGAAAGGGACAGGAACAGCAAGGGGAGACGGTGCTGAGCGCTTCTGGTGACACATCAGGCTGTCGTGCTAAATGGCCTTAACAAGCAGTCAGAGAAGGGGAAAATGAAAATGCCACCCCGGGATGGCACCCTCCAGCCTGACCTTTCCTGGCTGCTGGGTATAAACATCTTCAATAAATAAAGAGACACTTAACTCCCGCCTCTGCTGAGATGGGAGGGTTGGGGTGATGGGGGTTCTGCCCATGGCAAGAGGGAAGGGGATGGGGCAGAGGGGTTTCAGGGGGCTGCAGAGCAGTGAGCATGTGTTTGCAGGGCAGGTGGAGTGGGTGACAAGGTCTGGACCCCCTTGGGGGTCACCACTGGCAGGCAAACAGCTCCTGCAATAGACAGATGAGAGGGGATGCTCCAGGTTTCCCCCATTTCCCAAGGCTTCTGCCCCGTGTGTACTGGACTCACACAAGCTCTGCACACTGGGAAGCTGTGACTTTGCTGTCAGGGAGATGAGTTAGAGCTGGGAGAGGTGCTGAGCTCTGCTGCTCCCACCTGTAAGAACCACAATACCCCTCTGTGCTTCGATAGCTGGGAACGACGCCGAGCCTCTGCCCAAAACTAATGGTCAAGAGTCCGAGAGCCTTCTGGAGGGGGGACTGCAACACCTGGCTCTCAGGAGACTGTCTGGCAAGATGTCAGCACGTTCAGAAACAAATCTAAACTCTTAGGGTGTCAGAGGAGGAGAGGACAGGGAGATGCTTCATCTTTTTCCTATGCTGGGAAGCACAAGGCAGGAGAAAAAAGGAGACAGCTTTCAGCCCCTGCTCTCTTGACAAGCAGGAAAATGACCCTCAGCCTCAAGCATTTTTATTTTGCTCATCTGAGCCCCCAGGCTCCTTCCCTGAGGTCCTTAAAGCATATGTGATTTGCCATGAATGCCCCGGGGTTGGGAGGAGCCCACCACCAGCATGCACGTCCCCTTGGCCACACCCTGGAGAGTGGGCAGGTAACGTCCCTCTTTGACTTGTCCCCAAAAACAGATGGCAACCCCAGGGGCCAGCAGCCACAGTACCTACCACACAGCCCGTCGAGTCCACTTTGCGATCTGAAACACACTTGAAGTTGCGGGTACAGCCACCGTTGTTGCGGGAACAGTCTCGGACCGGCCCAAAGGAGGAGAGCAAGTCATTGATGGTTTCAAAGTAGGTGGACAGCATCGCTTCTTCCCTTGGAGAGAAAAGGCACCGTTAGGGCTGGCAGGGAGCTGGCAGCACGTGGCAGGGGCAGGGCAATACCGTGTCCACAAAGAGGGCTGTTCTAGCAAAATCATGATGTTTTCATCACCAAAGTGAGTTGAAGGAGGCTTCCCAAGACAATCAAGGCTCTGTGATTACACTACACATAATAAATTTGCTGCATAACTCTGATATTCTTGACAGAATCCCAGAATTGAGTTGATTGGAAAAGTCCTTTAAGATCATTAAGTCCAATCACTAACCCAACACTGACAAGTCCCCGACTAACCCATGTCCCTCAGCACTATGTCTACACGACTCTTCAATCCCTCCAGGGACAGAGACTCCACCACTGCCCTGGGCAACCCCTTCCAATGAACCCATTTAATCCTTGATGAAAACCAACCAGTTATGGGCTTTCAAAGATACTATCTACCATTTTCATGTGAACTAGCAACTAGGAGAGGCTTTAGTAGCAGCCTGGAGTTGTGTGTGTGAATCCAACCCCATACTAGACAACAGCAAATCCACAACAGTGAAACTCCTCCTGAGCATTTCACAGCTGGGCCAAGCCTCTCTGAGCACCCACACCCTGTCCATCACCTGGGGACAATGCTGAAGCTGGAAAGCCGTATGAATCCTGGCTTCACACTTGCTGGGATGTGGAGGCAGAGGCTCATCCCTGTGCTCTGGGGGACCTGGAGCAGGAGCCTCAGTGATGGGTGCAGGCACAGCTCTGCTGCACTGCTCCAGCCCACGACAGCTCTGCAAAGCCCACGCTGTGACGTCCTTCTCTTAAGCAAGCAAGAAGTGTTAAATGCCTACAAATTCCATGGCTGTGGAAAGCCTTGGGAAGCTCCCAGCTCTGCCTCTCTGAGCTGCACACACAGCAGATTTTTGTCTGTGACAAAGTATTCAAGCACTTTGCTTTCTGCTGGGTTCCTGCAACGGGAACACAGATGCTCGTCGAGAGCTTTAAGCATCTCCAAGGTATTTTTCTTCCTCAAAGCACATTTTATATATTAAACAATATCTGCAACCCATTCTGGGCAACAGATCCCATCACCCTCTTCCTGCAGGAGAGGGAAAAAGCCATTTACCCAAGGTCACAGAGCAAGTCACTGATGGTGATGGACTTGACCTCCACAGATTGTTTATTAGATCTTCATCATGGGGGGCTGCAAACAAACACTGACCCCTCTGACCTTAAAATACCCCCCCAAAGGCAATGCCAGGAGTCACAGGGGGGTTTATTCCCCTTTAGTATCTCCCCTGCTCTCCCATCAGCACCTACAAAGCCACACAACGACTCAATACCCAGCGCTCGCCTCCCTTTTTGGGGGTGGGGGGGAGGGTTAATTTGAAA
>NW_010295424.1:0-10863 GCF_000700745.2 Antrostomus carolinensis
TGAGAATCTTTATGTTAAAAAGAACAATTTGTAGAATGTATGTGTATGAAAAACTGCACACATCGAACCAGAGCTTCCCTGAACTTTTTAATAGGTGATACTGCTGTGTAAGAGGTGGCCCATAGATCACAGAATGGTTTGGGTTGGAAGGGACCTTAAAGATCATCTAGTTCCACCCCCCACTGTGGACAGGGTTGGTAGCAGAAAAAAGGAGGAAGTAAAATGCATAAAGTGCTGTGGACAGTCAAGTAATTTTCCAGATCTTGACAGCAAACTATTTGTCATGAAATCAGATGTCTCCTGACAAGGCTTAGAAATCCGCCAGCATTGGAAGGAACGCAAACAACTGAAACTAATCTGCTAGTAAAATTGCTGTTTTAATAGTGCTGTTCAGTTGCTCTTCAGAACCCTCCTGGACAGAAAGACTTTGCCTTAAGCTGAAAGCCTGTTTGAAATATACTTGCGTAAAATGGGGTTGATATCAGCCTGCATGTACCCTTTATAAAAAGGTGCCTTGCAGGACAGAAAACCTCAAATGTAAAATAATAATTACTCCCCCATGTATGACGTCAGGACATATGAAATAACAGTGTATCTGTTAAGATTAATACATGACATAGTAAAGGTTTTGTGTTGAAACTTAGTTCAGAAATAAATTATTGCATATACTAAGCCATCTGGTCTCGCTCCTGCTCTTCGATAGTGCTCTTCTCATTCAGTTTACATGTTCAAGGAGGAGGCACTTCAGCCACTTCTAAAAGGTGTCTGGTTTTGTGGGCTGATATGTCATTGTGGCAAGAAGGTGGTGGTGTACAAAGGCTTAGTATTTACAAGCCCTGTTTCAAATGAGGTACTAGACAGATAATGTGGCTGATGTTTCGATAGGAGTGTAAGTGAGGATGATAAAATGAAGATGGCCTGCCTCTGCAACAGTTATTTTTGTTAACTGACAGAACAGAATTTCACAAGGTTTGGTTTTTTATTTTGTTTGGGTCTTTTTTATCTTTATGAAGTGGCTTGCTGGTATGAGCCTCTTCTGTGCTGGATATCATCAATTACACAAGCTGCTCAGTCTCCTTGACAGTAAACAAGACTCTGTTTAATGCACTCTCAGAACCTGTGAAATCTTGCTTGAACTAGAAGGTCAGCCAGTCTCTGGCAGGTGGTGAACAGCGAACAAGTTAGTGCAGGGTGGTGACAGAGACCTGCTTGTTGTGAAAGTAAAGCTGCCTTTTTACTCTTTGACTTTTTTTTTTTTAAATCATAAACATTCAGAAAGTATTTGTACTTTCAGGGATAAGTATTTGGTAGACGTTAATGGAGCTATTCTCATCACATGCCAGTAGATGTCCATGGAAAGTAATGGATTCCACTGTGCTGGTAGAACCTTAATTATAGTGACTGTTTCCAAGGTCAGAGAGGAAGTGTATAAGGCTTCATTTCATAGCATTGACTTCAGAACTGTCCTCCATGTGGTGGCTGCGTGTACAAAGTGGTAGCTTAAGTAAGCTCAGCTTCTGGTTTTTGTAGTATAGCTTCTGTTACTCTAGTTAACGTAAATAAAAAAGATTCTTCAAATTAAAATACTCTCCACAGCAGAGAGGGAAGGAAGGTTTGGATCCTTCTTCAGTTCCTAATTCTATACAAGAAGCCTGTAAGTGTGCTACTGGAAGTAAAGGATATACAATGTTGCAGCTAGCTTACTAATATCCCTTTTAAACTGATGCTGCTTCTGATTGTCTTAAATAGCCTGTAAAACTCCTGTGCAGCGTATGAAGATACGGAATCGTTGTGCTTTCTGACTTTCTTTAAACCAGAATGTACGACTGCTCTATCTTGCTGCTTTGTAAAATGAGAACACAGCATCAACAGTTAATGATCACATGAAGAATTTGCTGTGTTGTCTGATTTTGGGAAGATGACATAGCAGTAAAAGAGCTCAAAAGCAATACCAGTGTCACACTGACAGTGGGCTTTTGGGGTAGTTTGATTTCTGGTACTTGTAAGTCATCAAGAAACATGAAAACTCTTATTTCCTATTATGGCAGTGCTGATAAATGCCTTGTCAGTTTTCCATGATCTTTGACTGCACAGATAGCAACCTTGTAATTCTCATTGATGATGGAGATACACATAATAAATTCCCTTGATTTTAAATGGGAGTATAAAATTCTATCCTGAAGTGGCCATCCTGTTTTACTGCACTGATGTTTCTTTGTTGCCTCATAATTTCAGTCATGACCCTGTCAGAAAACTTTGCATAAGTTTATTTCCTAATCCCTTCAGATGATGCAGGGCATTTTTATTTATTCCTCTGTTTAACAGGGCTCAGACCATCATGAAGGCTCGTTTGAAAGGAGCCCAAACAGGTCGTAACCTCTTGAAGAAAAAATCTGATGCTTTGACACTTCGATTCAGGCAGATCCTTAAGAAAATTATTGAGGTAGGTACATTAGAATTTTCCTCTGTTTGTCTCACTTTATTTGAAGTTTGTCTGTTCTATTGGTTGTGCATTCCCATTCTGCTAACTTCATTAGGTAGGCTGGAATGTCGGACAGCTTTGTGGATAACCTGGTTTTTCTAAGTGAGGCTACTGAGGACCGATGAGCAGAATTACGTTATTCTGGCTGCAATGATATAGAAATTTAGTAGGAGTTAATATTCTTCACCTCTTTCCAACCAGTCCTAAGCTCTGCTTTGTTTTGCATCCCAAGTTCCCTATCATCTCTTCTACATTACAGGGAATTTGCTCTGTTGCTGCCGGATACTTCAGGAGTCGATTTAGTATGTTCTATAGCCCCACTTTTGTTGCTTTATCTGAGTTGAGAGGATACTGCAGATCTCTGTTTCCTGCATGACTAGGTACACTAGAAAGCAGAAGTTTTGTCTGGATGTAACTTGTTCTTTTATGAAGGAACACAAAGTCCTGCTTCTTCCTTTGCAACGTGAATGACAAATCTAAGATACTCATTAGAGCCTGAGATGGCTCATTCTGTTCTGCCATAGTAGGTGGGTTTGGGCTGCACTGTTTTGGCTGTAGCTGCTACAGCAGCCATGGTCGGCAGTCGTGCTTTGTTGCGATGCTGTAGACAAGCTCTTGGCACTCTGTATCTTTTTTCCTACAGACTGTCTAATACACAAAGGCTCTTGCTTCTCAATCGAATATTTTTTAGCTACAAGGGCTTCAAATATGTCAAACTTGGGAAAACACAGAGTAGGAGCGCACAGCTTCACAAAGCTGCATACACTGTATCTTGGAAAACAACTTGAGCTGTCTCATAGTATTCAGTACAACATGAAGTAAGAGCGTTTTCCTACTGAACCATGTTATTGTGGTGATTTGACCCCCATATAGTAGAATTTAATGACTATTAAGAAAGACAGGTCTTTTGGTGTTTCTGTGAGCTCTACGCTGGGTCAGTGAAACAGCTGAAATACTTCTTTTTTTGCCAGTCACCTGGGAATTATGATTTGCAGTTTAAGAGTAAGCTACACATACAGGACTTTCTCACTCTTAAATTTCTCATTACTCTCTTTATGCTGTTAGTTGTTAGTTTTTTATCCTGGAAAAGGAGTAATGATGTGCCTCGTATTTGCCACTTTTTTTTTTAAAACAGACTAAGATGCTGATGGGTGAGGTGATGAGAGAAGCTGCTTTTTCACTTGCTGAGGCAAAGTTTACAGCAGGAGATTTCAGGTGAGGATTACTGATCTAGTGGACGTCCTACCCATGGGAAAGAGCGATCAATAAATTGTTGATTTGGGGAAAAAAGTAAAATTTTTAAATGCACTTGGGGAAAAAAAAGATGGTGGACAAGGTAGGACAGGATGAAGTGAATTCCATTAGGTAAAGGTGGGAGACATTACTGCAAGAGAGAGATAATTTGCATGATGAAAATGTATATTACACTGGAAGCTAAACAAAGCTTGGAATCTAAAATGTAGGGAAACAAGAATTTATAGCAGAGTGTTGGACTATTTATTATTTTGATCTTGTGAACTTGAGGGCTGGATGTAATGTGTGTTATTTTTCCCTAGTAAGTCAAGCAGTAATTTTACTAATTGTTCTAACCTCCTATCATCATTAGCCTCGTCTGATAGGGCTATCGAGGGCTGTATGTGAGAGGGGAAACAGATCTTTTTCCTCCAGGATATTTTAAAATTGTACTTTAATAAATAACAGTTCTAACCAGTGTGTCTGTGTAATTCATTCAAGTGTGGGTAGATGTTGTGGAATAAAGTTGGAGAAGTGTTAAGGATTCAGCTGATGGGGAAGAACCACGTGACTAAACACAGCAGTGATCTGTGTGCTGCTGGAGAAAAGTCTTTTTGCCCTTTCATTTGGGTATGGTGCTGTTTCCTGTCCGAACCAGTCGCAGTGTTTAGCTATCAACAATAGTCAGAGTTCACCCTGTAAGCAAACTGTCCTTCAGTAGAAGAGTTGGCTGTAGTGACCTGTTCTTGGAAGACCTTAAGACACTTCAGAATTCTTCAAGATGAATTGTTGTACAAGCTTGAGTTTGTTAATATCATAGAGTTAGCGGGTAAGCAAACTCATAAACGTTCTGAAAGAATGAATGCCTGCAGACTCAAAATGCTGTGGCCTTGGTCTGCATTAAAGCCTTGAAATTCCCTTCACTTTATTGGGAAAAAAGTCTTACAGGTTGATTAGACTAAATGTTATTAAAGTATTTTAAACTTAATTTTCCAGCTAACTGTCTAGTTTTTAGCTATGCTTCGTACACCTGGTGTAATTTCTAAAGTTACATTTCACAGACTCTGTGTCTTGTACATTTCCAAACACTGCTGGAAACCTATTTCTTTCAAAGCTTCTGTGTTAGCTTTGAAGTCTGTCCAATGAATTGCACAGACAACTGAGCTGAAGACAATTTCCCAGTCTTTACAGCTGCTACTGTAGAGTCAGTACAGTCAGTACTGTAGTAGGTAACTGCTTCATCTTGTATATACTGCTGACTTAATGAGCCACCTCAGCTTTCCTGATTAAGATGTGCGTTCTCTTCCTTACAGTACCACTGTGATCCAAAATGTGAACAAAGCTCAAGTCAAGATCCGAACTAAAAAAGACAACGTAGCAGGTGACTCCATTCTAGACTATCAGTATTTCAACTCTTAAAGGAATTGTGGGAGGAGACTGAAATACACAGGAATGTCTCCGAACACTATCACCTCTTCTTTATTTCTCTTATTAATCTAACAGTGGGAACACTTGTAATTTGATTTTTTTTGCATACAGCATATAATTTTTATATTTGGTTATTTACCTCTCATAAAATTAAATGAGTGTGCGTAAACCGCAGTCCAATTTCTAGATCTGCAGACAAAGCATAACTTCCAGAGAGCTTTACTGAAAAATAGATCAGGAAATTAAGTATCAAAAATTAATTAAGTTTCAGGAAATTAAATATCAGTAATTGTCTATGAAGAAAACAAAAAAGGTAAATCAGGATTGAATGCTTAAAATATTGCCTGAGCACAGGCAATACGTTACTAAACAGAAACATAATAAAACTGAACACTGAATAAACCAGAATACTTCCCTGAATTTTTCATGTGTCTAAATCTCTGATCTCAATACAATTTTGAAATTCCATATTAAGATGTCAGAACCAGTGTGACATAATCATTCCAAGCTATATAGGAAGATTTTGGAAACAAAGCTTCTGAGCTTACATAATTTATTAGAAGCAAATAGGGTAAAAGTGAGTTGTACTTAAAAAATCTATAACCCTTTATGTCTCCTACACGAATTCTTGTTTGCTTTTGTCAGGTGTAACCTTGCCAGTTTTTGAGCATTACCAGGAAGGAGGGGACAGTAAGTACAAAAGCATTTTCTATCATACGTGTACTTATGGCTATTCTGCGCTAATACAAAAATACTTGTCGTGTCATGTCTTGATAAGTCAGTTTACATCATAGGCATAGATGTACTTACTTCCTCTGTGATGCTTTGACCTGTTCCTGTGACATAAAGGGATGATTAGGGACTACAATGGATTTTAATGTCCTAAATCAGCCAGTTTTTCAGATGAGGAGAAGGCTTGTCTTGAATTACCAGGTTTTGCAACTGGTAGGTCTTGCTGTGGACATGCACACTAATGATCTGTAGTAACATAAGCCGCCATAAAGACAATTTGTTAATGGGCAAAGGCTTTACCTTCTCACTTGCTGAGCTGTCTGTATCCTCATAGTTTGTAAAGTACCAATTTTTATCTAGTAAGAAAACACCATAGTAGCATTAGCAACAAATATTATTTGATGATTCTTTTTTCAGGCTATGAGCTGACTGGCTTGGCCAGAGGTGGAGAACAGCTGGCTAAGCTGAAGAGGAACTATGCCAAAGCTGTGGAGCTGCTTGTGGAACTGGCCTCCTTACAGGTTGGTGGGAGGAAAAAAAAAGAAGGGGATTGTTGATTTCTCACTGTTCTGAAATGAAAGTAACATTCAGTGACTGCAGCTTAATGCTTTGAGCTGTACTGTACTCCTTTAGTCCCAGTGCTGTACAAGTTTGCAAACCTTTTCGAGCCATAAAGCAGAGTTATATTATCGCTTCAAAGAAGTTCTTATTCCTTAATGCTAAGAAGAACCTTTCTTTGGGGAACTGGTGTTTTTAACTGCTAATGTAGAGTGTTCAGTGTGCTACTAACAGTAGAAAAAATTCTGTTTCTGTCAAGAATGTAGTCTGTATAGCAACGTTACAGGATTGGCTTTGGCTTTCAGGTGCTGTTTGGTTTTGTGTGTAGATTTTATGGAAATGCTGAATTTGTCTTGTTATGTATTAATTATTTAATCCTATTCCATCAGACATCCTTTATTACTTTGGATGAAGCCATTAAAATAACAAACAGACGTGTGAATGCCATTGAACATGGTGAGTATTTTTCCATTTGGGATGCATGATATTTTTCTGTCTTCATGCAAGAAGAGGAGCAGGGTCATGGAAACCACTCTTCTTTTGACTGCTTTCTTGTTAGTAGGATTTCTAACCAGTTCAAGAACTCTTCGGATAGCATTACAATGAAGCACATTACAAGTAAGAACAAAAATTAAAGCCCAGTGGAATGGAGTACACAGAGATAAATGAATATACAAACATGAGAAACTAATCAGGAAGTTGTATTGAGACCCTGTAGAACAAAGATTTCACAAACACATTGTTTCTTGCAATTTCTTAAGTACTACCTATGCACAATATTGCTGCAGCTCCTTTTGCTGCAGTATCCAGGGTGCTTTGATTATTTCAAGTTCCTTTCTGAGATAGATCTTTGCATGTGTGCCATAACTTAATTCAGTACATGATTCTAAACGGTGCTTTTCAGTAGGACCTGCTTTTCATAGACTTGTTCCTTTAAATGTGCAGGCCTTATCTGCACCTTGTCACTCCACAAATTTGATTGTAGAAAAGGTTTCCTCTACAGCCTTCCAAATAACTTTGGTAGTGCTGATAACAGCTTTCTCCTTTCAAAAAGTGAGTCTGACACATCTTACCCAGTTGGGTATTAAAGCTTTGTTTAATGTCTTATCTTTTCCCTTGTAATGGTGTTATATTTGAATATTTGTTTTCATGATGGCTTTTTCAAACAGAGATCATAATTCTGTGAGTAGCAGTGCTATATTGAACAGAAGTTTCTGAAAGAATGTGATGGAAGAACATAGTTTTAATTCAAATCTGGCCCACCTCTTGCAGGATTTTTTTTAACCACTACCACAGGAAAAAAGGACCTTACAAACAATCAGGGATCAGTGCTTACTGATTCCACTGCACCTTTCAAAAGAACATACTATGGGAGATTCTGTGATGTTCAGAGTCCTACTTTAGTCCTGGACTTACTGAAGAAAACAATTTTGTGTACTTGTCTATAATGAAATAGTGTGATCTTCCATGAAAGCCATGTAAGTTTCCCCTAGCCAAAAGAATTACTAGACTGACTTTAAAGAACCATCTGTGCACTGTATTAAGTAACTTCCTGGCTAATATAACAACAGTCCAACAACTTCCTCATTTTTTATTTTTTTTTTTAGTGATTATTCCCAGGATTGAGCGTACTCTTTCTTACATCATCACAGAACTGGATGAACGAGAACGAGAGGAATTCTACAGGTAAATATCTTAAACAAGACTAGACTGGGCTCTTTTTCTCCAATAGACCATTCCTCAGAAGGGACTAAGAACTATTCACCAAATCTAGCAGCTGTGAAACATGAGCTGGTTCTTCCTGCACACTGAGTTTCCAGAGCTGGCCACTTGGAGATCTGCAGTTACTTGTCTGGAAGTTGCACTCCCTACCACCAGACTGTACACAGCTGTCCATTATCGTTCTTCCAGAGGGAACGAGGGGATACGGTACACGGAGGTGTTTTGCTTTAAGGACACCTCTGCCACAGAGGTCAGTGTTCTGGGCTACCTGAAACAAAAATGTCAAACTTGAAATGAAGTAAAGGACTATTAACTTCATTAAAGACAAGCAGAATAGTGTAATGCAGTGTTTAAAGTCAAGAATATAATTTATAGTTTGGATGAAGGAATGTGTTAATCTGCAGAGATTAAGTTTTTCAGTGGCAGCAGCTAGCAATAAAAGCCTTTTGCCATTTGTTACAGGATTTTCGTTTCCTGGGGAACTTCTCCAGGCAGCTTTATCCTATCCAAGTTATATGGCATCTTTGCTGCTAGCCTGTTTTATGAAAACATATTTGCTTCACAGATAAATCACGTTTCCCTTCACAGGTTAAAGAAGATCCAGGAAAAGAAAAAAGTATTGAAAGAAAAATCTGAGAAAGAGCGGGAGCTGCGGAGGGCTGCTGGTGCGGAACGAGAGCCAGCCAATCTCTTAGCAGAAGAGAAGGATGAAGACCTTCTCTTTGAGTAAGCCAGCACAGTTGTTGTATATGGAGCAGGGGACCCAAATACAGAACATCCAGTTGCAATATGATTCCGGCCATGTTGCCTCAATGATACTTATGTGGCTTCTCAGTTGATGTGTAAGTCTTGAATGGATTGTGGATTTCTCCTGGGAGATTAGAAATCTGGGAACTTGTCTGCAGCATAGGAGGAAAAGGAGAGGTAAGTCAGGTGCTTTACTAGCATGAAAGCCTTCTCTTGTGTGTTCAGCCTGTTTCTTCACTGAGTCCAAAGCTGCGGTTTTTTGCAGGATGGCTGTGGATTTGCCTAATCAGATTCATCTTTAATTGCTCCCCTTCCGAGCACAAGCAGAAGAAAATGTTACTTAGGGAGGGAGATGCATGTAATGTTCTTTACTGCTGAACTATTCATGTTCAAGTTGCTTAAAGCAGGTATTAGCACAGCTGAAGTCAAGTGTTAGTAAAGGCAACTCTAGTTTTCTAACCTGTTGATGAAATCCACAGTCTTCTGTGATTTATTTTTGTTGCACAATTGTTACCATTGGCTTAAAACATCTATGGTTTTAATTAGAGGTTCTGCCAAATTGTGTACTGTCTGTGCTAGAAACGAGTAAAAATTTTAAAATGTTAAATATTTGGGGTCTGGCTCAAGTTGCTCGAAGATGGTGGTTTTAAAAACTTGTCATGTTGATTTCAAAATAAAACCTTCACTTCATCCCCTGCCCCCAGCTTAGAATCTGCGCTGGGCATATCTCTTTTCAGCCTGTGCCCACATTGGCTTAACCTTTACTGTTATAGATGAGTAACCCAGGAGAAGTGGCTCCCTCTGGCCACAAACACAGAGAAACTCTTCTCACCTACCCAGCTACATGTTACTTTAACTCTTCATTGCAAGCATTGGAGGTTGGCAAGCAAAGCGGGGTTGAAGGTACAGTGGTCCTTGCTGTGATTCTTCATGTCCCAGGCTGATTAGGGGAGCAAGGAGAGTGGCTGATAAGATGTCACTGAGTGCTGCTCAGGTTGAAGGGCTGTTTTCCTGAAGACATTTGTTTGCAGTCGGCAAACTGAACACAGGCCGTGGCAGTTACACTAGTCCGTTGGCTCTAGCACTACCCGTCTCTTCAAGGTAAGCACCTTGCTTTAAACATGATCCAGCACTTAAATGCAGGTGCAAAGTAAGTGCAAGGAAATGAATTTCTATTAACACCTTTAAAAAGTAATTTTATAATTGTATGAAGCACAAGGCCATTTCTTTTCTCTTTTGAAGATGAAGGCAGCACAGTTGCCTAAGTCCATACTGTGTTGTAAGGTCAGCTTGAAAGAGAGTGTAGCTCTGAGGGCATGTTGTTACCTTTCCCACTGGATGCATGGTGTTAGAAGGAACAAAGAACATCCTCTAGGACACTGATGGGTCACAGCATCTTTCGCATATTCAGCAAAATGGCAGAAAGAAGAATCCCAAGATCCACTACAAGAAGTAAAATGGTACAGTGATTTATTTTAAATCTAGAAATATTTTACATTTTTACATTAGTGTGCAGTTCATGATGTCTCAAAATACAGAGTGCAGATAGATGTATAAAAATACAGTGTGGGGCTAACCACAGGTCTCAGTAAAGTTACCTTAATTATTTAAGGCATTAAACCCCCCATCTTATATTTTAAAGAGTCACATACATACAATCACATTCAAAAATTCTTTTATGCAGTTCAGCTGACATTTATTTTTAATTAAATCTGGACTGGTAAAAATGCAGATAATCTCTCTTCAGTCTGATACAGCTCACTACAAAACCTGTGATAAGGTTGAAGAGTTTCACCAGTGAAATTTGCAAAGTCTCTTTCACTCTCAAGGGAATTAACACACATTCTTCATTAAAGAAGGCATAGTAACTTCTCACACAAGGTAATTCCAGGTCCAAACTGGCAGCAGATGGACAGCCAGGTACATTTCTCAGTGCTGCTCAAGCCTTTCCTTTCAGCAGG
>NW_010295424.1:10912-18082 GCF_000700745.2 Antrostomus carolinensis
TGTGCCTTGGGAAATTAAAATATTAGAGCAACATTCTGTAAGTCACATTCCAAAGCTTATTTGTATAAAAACAGCTTCTGTACGCCACTTCAGAAAAACTGGGGAGAGAAACGTTAGTCAGATAGATGAATGGCATGATTTACTGTGACTGACCCTGCCTAGGAACACTGAATACCTAAGGGCGTTCAGCTGGTTGGGACTGCAGGAATTTGGGCAGTACCTACGTAGCTGAGCGAGGTTACCCTTAAACACATTCTACTGCTTTCCACCTTCTTGTCCAGTTATGAAACCGTCAATACCAGAAAGCCTAATACATCTACAATCATTCCTAAAAAAGGGTAGAATTGATATATATTGTCTTCTATGAAACACCTGACTATCCAATATACCTGAACATTGTAGTTGTCCTAAACTATGGATAAAACTGGGAACGTGCCTGCAATATGAGGCAAAAAGACATTACTTTGAATATCCAGCCCTTAGGCCAAGAGCTAGCACATTATTTCTAACACTGAATTGAACTGAAGATATTAAAGTTTCCGACCCCTTTTCTTTCTAAAGGGTCATTACTTATCCCCACTAATTGCTTAATTGCTTTTTAGCCCTAAATACTAATCAAACCAGCAATTAATTTTGCTTTCTAATAAGACAGGAATGCACTCTATACTTCCATTTTTCAATTAAAAAAATGTACTGAGTGTTAGTTCAGTAACTATCCAACAATTTCTTTACATCTGCTGTATACTTTGAACTCTCTACTTAACTATGGTGTGGATTTCTTCCATTAACGTTTGAAGAAAGAATATATGCAAAACAGAAGGGAAAAAATCTACTACTTTTTCATCCTTCAACATTAGACAGGAGTGAACCACACATTGACGTAACTCCAGTGTTTTACCTGTAGGAACAAAGAAGCACTATGGCTAAAACTAACATATTCACAGTCAAGGTTCTTTGTGCTGCCCAAAACCAGAACAGCCAAGACACTACTATTCAGTTGGCTTCAGCTACAGAACAGCTCTACTGCAGATGCACAGCCTTAGCAGTTAAACCTTCACAGCTCGGAATCATTGAGGATGCAGAGATGTTCCGATCTGCTTTGCACAACACATTAGGGTACAGACAGACCTTGCCTTTTGTTCACTTGTTTCAAGTTTTTTGTTTGTTCTAACCATGACAAATATTCCCCTTTCTTCTGACTTCTCAGTCAGTTACCAGTGTTTTACACATACTTTCACTGCAGTACTGAGCAAATGCAGGACAGTATGTTGGCTAGAGAGTTACAATACTCATTTATAACACAGTAGCTACATTCAGCTATTTTAATTCCAGTTAGTTATCCATTAGACCAACAGCCACAAGATGAACCATTTGCAGAGATTAAAAAAACCCCACTATCTTCCAATGTTCAGCACATCAGTTTATTTTAGTCAGTATTCTGTTATAAAATATGAGAAATTCAATTGACTTTTAAGCAACATGTCTTATAACTATATTTTTCACAAAAATATAACCTCTGCCTTTCTAAATATCTCTACAGATCCGTGGAAAACAGCGTCTCCAATCAGTCAATATGTTTTAAAGAAAATTCCATAAAAATATCACATCTAAAAGATCAATATAATACTCATCTTTGATTGGATCTAAAAATCAATGTGCAGTCAAATCTGATTTAAAAAGTCTGACTAAAAAGACACAAGGATTGAAATATTTACATTATACACATTTTCCAATTACAGTGCTATTAGAAAGTGGAATGTTTGAGAATTAAAATATTAACTCAAGCCACACAGGGCAGCTCCAGACCACAGCAGCATTGTCACTCTGTATTTTTTGAACAGGAGAGTTTTCTCATTACTATTAACATGTTTCATGTGTAGATTATTTCTCTGCCCAATGATCTGTAGAATTATGCACCTGAACTACCATCATGTCCCACAAAGTCATTAAGTTAAGTGTTAAATAACATTCATATTTATAACTATGTGACATCATGGACTGTATATATACACACACAGATATACTTAAAATCTTTGATTTCATAAGGGTGATTCTAGGTAAAAAAGGTGAATTTATGTATAAAAGTAGTTGCTACAAAAACCTATCTAAAGCTTTAGAATTTAGTACTGACAAGGGCTCCATTTCTAGACCAGAGAAAGAAAACTTGGACAATCTTTAGATCAGTTAAATCAGCTCACAAGCTGATTAGTGTATTTTTTTTCAATAGTACGCAATTTCACTTGCAAAAGATGCAGCCACCGAGGTCTAGAGCTCACACACATTTATACTAGAATCGGGCAGACCCACACACGATCTCCTTGGAAGGACTGCTGGATTGAAGTCCATGTGTCCCTTGGAATTGCTCCCTCATCGTAGCCAAGTAGAGGGCACCCACTGGGGTTCTGTGTCAAGTTTGTTTATTAACCGAAGTAACTCTTGATACGCCTTATCAAGATCAGAATTCACAATTGCTGTATCAAAGTAGTGGCCATTGTTCTGTTCCATCTCCCTGGTCTTCTCTATGATTTCTCTCAGCTCTTCTGGCTGCAATCAAAAGCAGAGAATTAGTGTAGATGTGTAAGCCTCTCCTCCACAACAGCAGAGCAGGGAAAGGTAATGACTCAGGAAAGTCTTTATGCAAATTTTCATGGTATTGCTGCCAGCAATTGAAACGTTTACAGTGACATTGAACCATGACACATATTTGAAAGCTAAGGGCACTCGACAATCTTTTCTGATTGGTCATGAGTGGCAAACCAGTAAATAACTGTTCCAGACTCATCTAGCACTGCTCATTTTATGACATTCATCTTACTGAGAGGCTCTTAAATCATGTTTCTGAAAAATAAGTTAGGTTGCTAAGCCCATTATCCTTCAAAAAAAGACTGGAGATGGCAGGGAGAGCGTGAGAATAAGCTTGAATGGTGTAGAACAGGACAACGTTCCTCTTAAGATGTAGCACTACAAACACCAAATAGCCAAAGGCATCATGGAAATATTTTCACCAATAAACAGCAGTGAGAACCACAGTGAGAGCTATACACTGAAGTTGATCAAATCACCATAGCATCAGGTAAATGACAGTGCAGAAAAATGGAAAACATGATTTGGGAGCTAGAAGGGAGTATGTCAAAAGCAAGAATATTTCAGATGTAGATAAATGATGCAAAGGGAGAAGAAGAAATGGTTTGTTTAATTTGGAATATTTTTACACTTGATTTCTAAAAGTGTGTTTTTCTCTTCTGAAGCTTATTTTTGCATTATATAATGGAATATTCTGGTACAATTTTTGAGATAATTTTCTAAGAGGGTATTTTCTAAAGGGACTTCAGGCCTTCAAGATTTTTTTTTCTAGGTGTTATATCCATTTAAGAAAATCAAAGCCACATACAGGCATACACGCAAGAAATACCCTTTTCTTCATCAGGGGAAGTGGTTTAACATTTACCCAGCTGAAATAAGTACAACTCCAATACAATTAATGGAGAAAGAGAACAGGCATAGTTTAACACCACTAACAGTGTATTAATTTTTATTGCAGATGGATTCCTTGATTGCTGCAATAAAAAACCCAAACCAGAACATACATAAGATGAAGTATTTATGTAAAATAAAGTTTCATTCATTGCATAACCACGAAGAAGGTAACATGCCCATTTAGAGACTATGATTATATTTGACTCAGGCAAATAAAAAAAGAGAAAAAGAAAAATCCCTGTTTTAAAACTTGGACTTTAATGGACTTTCAGATCTTTTGGGTGTTACATCCAGGCAATACATCACCCTTGCACCAAACAAGGAGAGGAAAGCAGCACAGCCATAGAACACAGTGAGGTACGATTCCTGGCCAACAGCTGTATCAGGAGTCCCTGTGAGGCACACTGGGAGGACTGTTCCTCCTCAGCACGGACTGCATTATGGTCAGTTAGTACTTTGAAGATACTATGGTGGCAAAGTGCTCCCACCAACTACTGCAGAGTAGATTTCAGTTAAAAAGCTGAAAATCAACATGTTTCATTATTCTAGCAATATGCACTTTGTATCTCATAAACTGATAAGGACCTTTTCTGAGCTTTCAGACATCCTGGTTTAATCTATGGGTTTCAATTCCATACTGCAGAACTAACTTCTCGTTAACTAAATGATCTGAACTGGATAAGCTGAGATTTTAACATGACTCTGGTTGAAATATGAAAAGCAATCCTATAGGATCAAGATTAAAATAATTTTTTCTGAAAAGTTTTGGAATACCTTTTCAAATAAATCCTTTCCCAAGGGTGGATAAGTTCTCAAAAGAAAACCAATAATAATTTGCTCCCTAGAATTACTCTCAGGTTGACCTGAAGACAAAGTTGGGTTTTACACAGTTTTGAAATAAAGGGTCATATTTTTGTACTCAAGTGCAGGGAACACAGTTGAGACACTGTGCCCCAGGTTTATTAAATTACCAGTGGATTCCCTTGCCTCTTGCCTCTCATACTGCATTAGGTGAAAGCATCCAGAGCCCTTCCCTTAGTATGGTCTGCCTGCTAACCTGGAGAACAGTGATCTCAACTACACAGCCGCCCATATATTGTCAGTACCATGACCATCTCCCAGTTCCTAACAAAGAGTATGCAAATATGTTTACCAAAAGCATTCCAGATCTGTAAATAAAAAGCAGCATGGTTTCAGAAGAAGTGTTAAGACACATTACCTTTGGGTTTTTCCCTTCTTTGGCCAATAAAGCACGTAATCTCTCTTGTGAAGGTGGTGCAACAAATATAATATATGGCTTCAAGTCAGAATTACGTAGTATCTTCAGTGACTGCAGAAATAGAATTTATCAAATATTTAACAGTTCCACACATGAAATGGGCATTTAATAATACCGTATTCACATGCTAATAATATCCTCACATGTTGTTCACATGATATTCTTGATATTATCATGTTCATTATATTCACATAATATACTCAGTGACAACTATACAATATATTAACAACAGTATAATTAACCATAACTGTATAATCATCACCACTCACTAATTCAGTCACCATTTTCTACAAATATTCCAACATTTTTCAGCTCCATGGAACCCTAACATTTACTTTTGTTCCAGAATATCCTTCATAACTAAACTGAAGGAATGTATCTTTTGGTATCCAAAAGAAAAAAAATGTCACCTACATTGAAGTAAGTTTCCTTACAGTGCTAAGGAATGGTATCAGTTTTTCATAAGAGAGAACAGTCTTTAAATACTAGCTTACTTTAAATACTACAATTTAAACTTTTCTGTTTTGAAGACTAAAATAGAAGATATCAGATGCACTGCTACTGTATGCTTAGCATATTTTTTGGCAGGTTTATATTTATTTTATTTTATTTATATTAAGAGACAGGAAATAAAAAGAACCAAACTGTAGTTTGATTTTTCCAGAAGGTTCCCTTCCGTGTGTCTCAGGATAAACAACTTGTCTCTGAGTATGTTTTTATAACCACAGAATTAGATCAATTTTCAACTTATTACACGCTTTGCAATACCCATGAGCTATTCTAGTAAAGTATCACGTAATCCCACCTGCTGATGGCTAATTATAGCTTCAATACTACCAGACTTCACTGATGTGTCTGAATTTTAGGGCTTCTTTTGCATCATCTGTAGCAGCAGTAGACGTCATACATATTGTATGTATTAGAAATGGGCTGTGTCCCAGGGCTTTGCCTGTCCCACATTTAACTAACTTTCCAAGTTGAGGTCTGTAGGCATAGTTTGTCTCTTTGTCCATAATAAAAAGGTCAGGCTAAAGAGCTTTTAAATCTCATTGATGTGATCTACTTTAATCCTGTCTGTTATGGAACTGCATAAACATTCCCAAAATGCAGTTTCCAAGTATAATAACAAACAACTTCCTCTCCATCTTCAAAAACCTCAGATCTCACACAGTAATTGGAAGACAGAGACACAAATCATATTTTAATTAATTTCTGAATTCAGATAGTTGTCACCAGCTGGAAGTATCTGGAAACCAAGCCCCCTATTACCTTTAGCACAGATAAAGATGTGTGTATTTGCAAACAAGGAACAAGAGTGCTGTATTCATAACACGCCAGGCTTAATTGACCACCGAAAGGAAACGTGGAATGAACATGAAAATGGACCTTGAAAACACCTAGGCTTAATTGACCACCGAAAGGAAACGTAGAATGAACATGAAAATGGACCTTGAAAACACTCATTTTATATCAGCCAAATACAGCTCTTTATATTTTCCCAGTAGCTTCTACAATTAAAATACAACAGGCAACAGTTTTGCCATACCTGGGTATGAAGATTTAAAAGACATATCTTGCCAGAGTTGATTACTTGCCGCACAGAGTCTATGCTAGTACCATAGAGGTTCTTTTCAAACTCTCCATATTCAATGAACTTCCCTGCAGCTATGTCAGTCTCAAATGCCTGTCGGGAAACAAAATGGTAATCCCTGCCAGCTACTTCAGTCTCTCGCCTGCTCCGAGTAGTATCTACAAACAAGAGCGACAAGAAAGAAATCAAGACAGTGATACACCTGTAAAACTGAAAAGGAGAAGTAAGTATTTCTCGTAGAAGAAGACACTAACCAAGCAAAAAAAAAAAAAAAAAAAGGCATGTGAAATATCCAAGAAATGCAAAAATTTTATTTTCTACAATAAATAACCCTGGACAGATTAAGTTGCCAGAGGCTGAACCTACATTTAGAGGTCTTGTTTACATTATATAGAAGGAAAAAAAAAAAGTCAACAAGGGAAGGAACAGTTTCATCTGTGCAGCTGCATTCTGGATGTGAAAACAGCTATTAGTTGTTTATAACAAGTTATATTATTAAGCTGTTTGTAAATTTAATTTAAGGTACATTAGACATTAAAAATATAAAATTAACTGAAATATCAGTAGTTTGGGAAGGCACTAAAGCCATCTAAAATTCAATTTATGCAGGATATGTAGGTTAAAAATTCTCTGACTGATGTACCAATGTCTTTTTTAAACTTCTGTAACTCGCTCCATTTTTATGCAAACTGAAATATATGCATGGCTTATAATGCCTCTGTAACACTGTCTTGGGATGCTGGATTTGCACTGACTTACCAAAGCAACTTTCTGCCACACAAGATGGAACATTATTTGTCCTTTATCTAAGAGCTGACTATAT
>NW_010295424.1:18105-48927 GCF_000700745.2 Antrostomus carolinensis
TCCAACACAAGAGGATTTGTCTGCAGACAGAGTTTAGAATAAGCAATCGTATCTGCCCAAACTTACGGGGAACTGCAGAGGCAAAGCGATCCACTTCGTTATTCATAAGTCGCTGCCGCAATTCATTTTGGCCGCAGTTCTGTGGGCCAATCAGAACAATGGGCCGTTTCCTATTTGCTGGTTGATGATACAGTGACATTTCCTCGTAGGTCAAAATTTCCTCATTGTCATAATCTTGAGAGAGAAACAATACAATAGTCACAACAGACTTTACTGCTAGCTGCATGCATTGCCTGTCATGCAGCATCAAGGTTCAGGCAGCTCCCGACTCTCTGCCCAGCACCCAACTGTGTGTCACCAAAGGAACAGAGCCACAAAGATCATCACGTGCCCAGTAAGGTGAGACTTTTTTTTTCCCCCCTCCTTTCTGGAGAAAGAAAATATGTTTTCACTTACTACTGATGTAAGTAGTAGCACACACTCAGGAAACAAGCTTCTAGTACAACAATAGCACTTCATGCCCCACAACAACAAAAATAATCATCCCAATCCCAAAGTACTTTTGTAAGAATATAGTATAAATAACTTACAAACTCTCTGTGGAGAAAGTTTTCATTTAATAAACTTAATTATGCAGAGAACATAATCAATATCCTAGATAATATCATATAGCATAACAACATCCATAATAAATTGGGTCATCATTGTAAAATTACAAGCGCTTCCATGCCTAAAAAGCTATCTGGTTTGTTACCCCATCATCTGGTCTTTATTAAAGACACTAAATGACCCTAAAAATCCTGCCACCTCTTTTGCACCTTTCACTAAAACGCTCCCGCACAGATCATCACTCAGACAGTATTTCTAACATCCTATCGTGAATTTCAGCATTCTTTTCACAATGCTCTTTGTAGAATCTTTTATAGCTGCTTGTAAGTGCAAACACACTGCAAAAGATGTTGCTTACCGTCATTTTTATTTGCATTGTACAAAACCTTTTTCCGTTTCTTTTTGTTTTTCTTCGCACACCAGAGTTTTCCTAACCAAAATAAAAATCACCACAATCAAATACCCATACAGTAAAAAGTTTCCTTTCCCACCTACTATCTGGATCTTTAAAGTGGGGAATTTATTTTGCAGTTTTGAACAGGCGTTATATTCTTCAGTTCATTACAACCACTTGGTGTATTAAACGAATGTTGCATGCCAAGGACTTCAACTGAGTCACGGCAGATAAAATTCTTTAAGAAAAAAGGGGCTTTCCAAATTCCCCTCCCTTATCCTAATTACAATGCACTTAAGTTATGAAAAAACTGTGATTTATACAATGAAGTGCTAAATTCAGACCTGTATTTACATCAATAATTTCAAAGAATAACCCCACCTGAATTACAAAAAACAGAAGAATTTTTTGCAACTCTTCCATGACAAGACTCCAGATATCACTAATCATTACTGCTGTAAGAGTTAGGTTTTTTTCCCTTGGAAAGTATATAACCAACCTGATTTTTCTGGCTCCTTGTCTTCTTCTATGGTTTGCTTCATTGCTTCTCTTTGTTGCTGAAAACTTTTTCCTTAATGTGTTTAAAAAAAAAAAAAAGTACAAAAGCATTTAACATTTAGAAACCATTTCTATACTTTTTTTTGTTATGACTTAATCATTTTACTTCTTCCTAAGGTTTTAAATCTCTGAAGGTTCTAGTAGAATATGACGTATAAGAAGCTGAGACGCTTGTTTATTGCTTAAAAAATATATTCATCACTAAAGATTTGCAGAGCATTTGTACTATTCTGGGCAGTTTTTCCTGGAAAATGGAAACTACTAGAAAGACTGCATTTCTCCGCTACGGTTTTCTAATTATTTTTGTATGTTAAATGTGTTCTATTTATACTAAAACTTTGAACCTCAGCTTGAAAAATATTAGCCTATATTTAAATCAGTGTTCCTCTCAACCTTCTCAAATGTCGTAAAGCAACAATGTGATATTCTATGGAATCTGAAAGGTCTTTTGTCCACTGTGTTTAACAGATCAGCCAATCTTCAATGGACTAGAGCGCAGTACATATTTCGATGCAAAAATTATATATTGGCTTCAATGTCTGAAAACTCTATTACTCAAAGGCCCCCCAACAGTTAGAGGGGAAGCAGTAACTGAAACATGCAGAAAAGTTACTATGAAAAAGATACGTTCTTCAAACATACTATTTGATATAGTAAGAAACCTAACAGCTGTTCTTATCTCCAGAGAACAAGCAGGCTGAAGTCCCAGGTTTCTGCCACAGCCAGCAGAGGGAACTCTGAATCCACAGTGTGCCCAGGGTGGAGGAGTAAAGGAAGAGGAGAGTAGCTCTGGAAGGGTGAACTGCTGTGGAAGTGGGAGCTTTAGTCTGCATTTAACATCTCTCCACAGAGGTGCCTCTAAAAGGTGAACCTTTTAAGTAAGTTAATTACCCAACCAGTGAGCTCTGTTGCAAAAGGCTCAAAGTTACAGATACTTAAGGGTATATGAGCCTTTGAAAAGCAGTATATTGCCCCTAGGGTTATAGTAACAACTGGCTGTCAAGCTTTTTCTAGAGCTTTATTTACCAGGGATAAGGCCTGCCAAGGGCTGATTATCTTCATCTCCATCTCTGTAAGCCTGCCACCAGTTTGGATCTTCTTGGCTGATCACGTGGAGTATATCTCCTTTTTGAAAAGAGAGGCCTAGCTCTCGGCAGGGGACGTAAGGGTCATCAGAAGGATCATAGTCAAAATGCGCTTTCACATGTATCTGTGGAAGGTCAAATGTAAAAAACAGAAAAAGAAAAACCCTGTGACTTCTGAAGAATTACACCCTACCTTTCTGTAACTGCAGTGGAGCTCCAATATATAAACCCACCAAAATCCTATAAAATTGGAACTTTACCTGGGGCATACAGGAGATACCGGAATGGAATCATTACCTAGCTTAGCAATGGAAAAAGACACAGTTCTGATAGGTTGGAGATGAAGACCTGAATTTAACTCTTGTTAATTCTAAAGTTTATGCAATTTCCTCACCACTGTAGGAGGCAAAAATCCCTGAGCTACTGATTTAAGTTCTTTGCATTCTGAAAGTATCAGAGATATTCTGATTTGTTTAAAATATCTAATAAATACACAGATTGAAACCCATTTGCTGGGCTTTAGGAAGTGTCACTTTAAAAATATTTTATCACCAATCATTAATGTTTTTGTTTGACTGCAATATAAATCTGTGCATTCTTTCTTCAAACTGTTAAAGCTGTCTCAAAAAAAGTATGTTAGCTAAAAAGATAATGAACGAAGTTTCCAGAATATAAACTTTTAATCCCAAACCATATTTGCAAGTTCCATCAATCTAATTTTGTATATTTGATATATATATTTTTTTAAATATATATAAATATAGACAAATTGATGATTTCAAAATAGAATTTCAGAAGCACAGGCAGTTCTACTTTTATAATTTCTTATTATTTTAGAAATGGAGTTAAAATAATACTAAGAGTTTCAGCTTAACACCATCAATAATTTTCGATAGTTAATTCAGGTGTTACAATGGAACCAATTTAAACAATTAAGTTTTGGTTTTATTCCACAATGTAAATGACCTACAGAAGTATTTTCTACACATTACTGGAAAAACAAGGTATCTATCACCAAGCTCAAGAACTTACGTAGAGCTACTTACAACTGTCTCCTTCGCTGGAGGTGGCTTGCTTTGCTGACTGGGAATCAATACAAAGGTCAGAGTACCATGCATGTCAGCCTGAGGAAAAAAAAAACAGATTCTTCATACACAGTATCAAAATATGCTTTAAGGTTAAGAATTTTAGTAAGTAACATTTTGGAAAATGCTTCAAAACTTCCCAGCAAAAGACAGTTTCTAAAAGCACATAATATATCCCTTAACTGGTTTAAAAGATACAGTACAGATACAGATGCAGTGATTCAGTGACAGACTAGAAAGCCAAATGTTGATATTCAGATTTTAAAAGCCTTGATTATACACAAACTGTTTCTATTTGAAATGGAGAAGTTGCAAATCTGTCAAGCAGAGACTTGGGAGAAATGTACAGCAATATTCTCTTGCTCTGTTCAAAAATAGCAACAAGTGGATCTATGCTAGGAGGAAAAAATACATAAGATATAATTATTTTTCTAAAACTGCTCAGTCAAACAGTGTTTTCAAATCTAAATGTTTCTACTATGATTTTATGCTATTAACATTACTAAGGTCTACAAAACGCTGTTTAAAAATTTAACACACTTGGATCCCGCATCTGTAAAGTACTTAATATCAATATTGCAAACACCTCTACTAATTAGTATAATAATACATAATAATGCCCTGGCTTCACATAATCCTTATTTGTTTACAAACTCTTGCATGCAGAGTATGTTGGCACACATAGCAAACATCTAGATAAAATGCAAATGCCAACCCGTGACAAGGTCTACACGTGTCTCACTTCCTATACATCATTCCATGAACCCTAACACAATTCGTGTTGCATAAAACCAAAACATATGCACGTATCTCAAAACGTGCAGACCCAAGGCTTAAATAAAGGGAACATAATTGAGCATAACGTGATTAGGCTGCAGGAAAGGAAAATCCACTATTTTCCGTCAGTAAGCGCAGTACCAGGACGAATGCATAGAATTTCACTGCGATGGTGTGAATAGTTGGCTCAAGTCATGTGCAGTTCATTATCATTTGAGTAGCAAGTGGTAGAGGCAAAATTAAAAAGGAAAGTAATTTCCTTTTCCTGTGCTTAAGTATTCTTTGGGGACTGAAGCATTTTAAAACTTCACTACGCTTCACCATTGCAAAATACAACACAAAGAATTAAAACTATTTTTTAAATTAATGATTTAAAAAAATATATTTAAAAACTACCTGAGGTGTTTCCCCTCCCCCCCTTCATTTTCAGCCAGTAATTTGCTCTTTTGTTAATGTATTGTGGTTTTAAATCTTTTATTCTGTAACTTTAGGATGCAGGAGCTGCTCAAAAACAGAACAAGCTCCCTGCAGAGAGCTGAAGTAAGAATGGAATTATCTGTCAAGCATCTACAAATCACTTTTCAGAAGCACAGGACTTAGCTAAACATGGCGCTTTTTTAGAAAATACAGATGGCATTGGAAACAATTAGAGAGTGTGAAGAACCTCAGATATCTTTGATTCAAAAAACACACGGATATTGAAGGCTTTTCAAATAACTATAATAATTTTTAAATGGCTTAAAAAAACCAAACCCAAACCAAATACATTTCTGCCTCTACTTCCTTCCACTTGACATTATTCCATGTATTAGCTGAAAAATTTTAACAGCAAATTTCAGAAAAAATCCAACTAAAGGTGGAAACTGTCCATTAAAACCTACAGTCTTATCACAGCATAAGACAACCTCATCTATCGATATTGCTGCCTATTCATCCTACAACAATGGAATCTACAGCAGAACCCATGTCTTTGTCCTGATCTTGATTCATCTATAGACCATAGATCTAGTAAGTAATTCAAAGATTTACCCTATTAAATAAGTGCTAGCGGATATTTCACAAGTTTTGTATCACAGTTATAAATTAAATTTTAAAAAGTATGTCATTTTCATCAGGTGTCCCATCTTTGACACTGATCAATGGCAGGTGCCAGGGAAAAGCATGAGAAAAGAGCAATATTGGGCAATGGAAAATACTGGTAATTCCCAGGTTTTGGCATTCTGACTCACAGGGCTTTTGAGAGAGCACCTCTGCATTTCCTAATTCATGATGGATTTCTTGCCTGTTGTTTTCACTAGCTGCTTTTGAACTGATGTATAATTTTGTCATGAATGTGAAAAGTGTAATAAACAGAAAAATGTCTATGTTAGTAAATTGTTAGACAAAAGGGTTTTTATCAGAAGGGAAACAGCAAAAAGTCTAGGCACGTAAAGGTCCTGTGTGATACAATTTGTGGTGGGTTAAGCCTGGCCAGCAACTAAGCACCCATCAGCTCCTAAATCACTCCCCTTCCCTGGGGAGAGAATGAGAAGACCAAAAGCAAGAAAAACTCACAGATCAAGGTAAAGACAGTTTAATAAGTGAAGGGGAAAAAAACCCAACCCAACGACTGATGCAAAGGCACTCACTCACCACCCAGTTTTTATTGCTCAGCATGTTATATGGCATGATATATCACTGTGGGCAATCCAGGTCAGCTGTCCCAGTTGTGTCCCCTCCCAACCTCTTGCTCACCCCCAGCCTACTTGTGGGCGGAGGACAGAGCGAGAAACAGAGAAGACCTTGACACTGTGCAAGCACTGTTCAGCAATAGCTAAGACACTCATGCGTTATCAACACTGTTTTGATCTAAAACCAGCCTAAAACACAGCATCATATAAGCTGCTATGAAGAAAACTACCTCCATCCCAGCCAGACGCTACCACAGTCACACAGCTGCACATTTGTTAATTGCAAACTCAACCAGAGACAAAGATGAAAAAATCATGGCTTTTCAGAGCTCAACAAATTTTTTCTTAGAAATCATTAAAAGCAAGTCTCAAGATGATAGCTTGACTCTTCCACATCTGTAGGCTTCATTTTTGCAGATAATTGCCATTACACTTATTAATATCATACTATGCATTAGAAAGAAAACTTGAAGTGGCCCTCCGCATATAAACACTAGCTATCAGAATGAAATACTTCAGAACTAATGCTAAATATGAGTACAAATGACAAGCAAAGCCAGCAGGCTTCAGTTTACGAAATGAATATTTTTTTGCAGGGAAAACAAGAAGTGTTCAACTCACCAACAAGTCAAAAACTTCATTAACATCTTTTCCACGAATCTCAATGCCATTAATCTCTAGAACTTCGTCTCCTTCATGTAACAGGCCACTCTTCTCTGCAGCACCTCCTTTCACTATCCGACTAATGATAACAGAATCCATTTCATTGCGAACAGTAGCACCCTGTGTAGTAGCAACACATTCTGAATTTATTATACATATGAAACTCAAAGCCAGCTATTGTATATATTCCAAGCCACTGGAGAAATTATATTGAAAGAGAACACAAGTAACAGCTTGAATGCATACACCCAATGTTCCAGCTTAAAAAAACACCGCTTGATTTCTTCAAGCTGTACTAAAGATTGAAGAATTGAATTGCTCCACACCATAAGAATTATGATTTTTTAAAAAATGTATTCCTAAAGAAACACTTATTTGAAAAATGAAAAATAGAAAATGAGAGTTGCTAAAAAAAAAAAAATCCACCCCCCCCCACCCCGCCAAAAAAAAACCCCCGTGGTTGGTACAAGGCTATAAGCTCCCCTGCAGCAAAGCTTGGGATAGTGACTTCTTTCAAGAAGTCCTGTCCAAACCCCAGTTGACAGAAGTTGTACAGATTCTAAACGGTAGTACAGGTACTGCTATATGAAGATACGCACAAGTTCACTGTCTATGACTACTTCTCATTTTGGAGGAAGGGAGAGTGTTTACAAGTTAAACATCACCTCCACATTCAAATTCTAAAACTTTCATAGCAATCTGCAAAGGACAAAAATTCTTAACATATAAACTGAGTGAGTACCAGTACTTACCAATGGAATATCCCGAGCTTTCTCAATGCGAACTATTTTAACCGTCTCCCCTCCGTACACACCAACATTCTCATAAATTTTTTCATCTGCCACAGGCTCTGGTTGCATTTCTTGTTCTGCAACCTTATCATGAGCCAGTAAAAGTGCCTAGTGTTAAATAAAAGCAGCTCAGTTACAGAAAATTTCACACTTAATATGTATACGAAACAGTAGAGTTCAATGAAATTCTGCAATTTGAATAGTCTTTGCAGGTTACAGAATACTGCAAACTGACTCAAGCAATAAAAAAATCATTTGTCACAGCTATGTAGCATACACTGCTACATACCTTCCAAAACTTTCCTTTCAGATTGGAAAATAATAAAAAAGCAATTTTGAACACACAACTGTGACTGTACTTACACCTTCTCCTTCCTGAAAAAGCAGACATTGGTTTACTATGTATGTGACTGAGGATACAGACATAAGTTACTGCAATGAAAACTACTCATTAATTTACACCACCACCACAGGGCAAAATTCCCTTTATGCACCCTATGGTAAGTATGAAACAGCTGTCGAATTAAAAAACATAGATAAGAAAACAGCTCATGTGTAGCACTGACCCTACTGATCTTTTGTTTATGTCAAATTACTCTGTAATACATGTAGAATACAGCAAGGGCTGAATACAACCTACACTACACTTCATTGGAAGTTTACATGAATTGCTGGAAATTGGAAACTCCCCATCCTAGAAAAATATTAAGAGATCTGCACAGAGCTGAAGAATAAAATCCATCCTTGCCCAGTTAGCCCAAAACATTTGCAAAAAATAAGTTATACTGAAAACAGCATCAAGAAATATATCCATTAGAAGTTCCATTTTGTTTTACCTGCATGTGAGGGGCATTCAGCAAAGCATTAAGCTCCTGCCCATCCTTATGGTGACTGGGTTTCAAAACACTTTGTACCTACAAAGAAATCAAGTAGTAAAACTCTTAATCTACTCAGTTATTTATCAATCCTCCCTCCCCTACTCAATTACTCACTTTACCAAAAGCATTTTTTTACTCATTCCTATAGCAATTACTCATTTTACCAAAAGCAAAGTATATCCATGTAATTGTTAACACTGGCTGACTGAACTTAATTTGGTATACATTAGGAAAACGTGCAATAAGACCACAGGATTTCTCCAGCAGACCTTGCCTCAGTGGATTATCTACCAAATCTAAGATGCTATCCAGTGCATCACACAGATCTGTCAATACCAGAGGCTGGCAATGAGCTCAGCTACCACAAAGATACACACAAAAAAATTGAAAGGAATATGATAGTGAAATCAGTCACAATGAAGTTTATTATGTGAATATGCGGGGTCTTTTACAGTGGATTAATTTATTATTTACATGGCTAGCCTCCCTTTTCCTTAAAAGCAGATGGTTTATTTTTACCCAAACTATTTCCACCAATATCAAGATCAAAGATTCCAACACAGGTTTTGCAGTGCATCCTGGAGCCCCTGCCTCAAAGTATATAAGTCAAAACTTAAAAAACTCCCAGGAAACCAGATTTCTTTGTCTGGTTCCAAAATAATCTGCATTAAGTACGGTTTATGATCAAGCAGCTTCAGTTGCCTTCTCATACAGTTAGCAGACATGCAAATGCAAGAGAATCCTGGTGTGCTTGCAGAGAAAGCCAGAAGCAGGGAAGTCCTTCTTATCCAGAGTTGAGGCTGAGAAGATACTTTCCACAGTCGTCATCCTCTGGTCTAACCTGACCAAAGGCACACACGTCCGAAAGCATAAATGACTCCAGAGACATCAAGAACAGATTATACATATCAGAGCATCAGCTTTCAGTGGGATAGAAAAGTTTTTTTTCAAGAGCTTTTTACTCTTAAGGATGAGGTCACGTGACATAACAGAGAATCGAGAAACCGCAAGTTCCAAAGTGGAAATTATTAAGCTTTTTGTGTGATCTAACAATATCTAAAGGTCTGAAGAGCCAGGAGCAATTATCTACAGCAATGCTAACAACCCTCTTGGATGCTACCAGGTGACAGTACTGAAAACAGTAAAGATAATTTAAATTCTAGCAGAAGCCACTAAAGGGACCTTTCCCATAGAGCAAGATCTGATCCTTACATTACCAACAAAACACTGTCAGATGGAACAAGTTCCTGTGCTTAGCAATAAACCTGGCACAACCTCCAAAAGCCTTCCTTCTAACATCCCTAGAACATGCCTCACGGCAAACAAGCCTAGTATGGCTTAGAAAAAAAACTAGAAGCCAGATTTATATAAGATTTTTAACTTTTTAACTTTAATTTTTAACTTTTAACTTTAATTTGGCTTCATATAGACCTGACCTCAGTCATACCTCTGAATTGGCCAGGAAGCCACTATGCCCAGCTTATCCTGAATTTTGGGATGCCATAAGCAGACAGAGCACTGTAAAGGATGTATCTCACTAACAAATTTTCCTCTGCGTTGAAAGAAGAGATTCTTCTATGCAAAAGACTTTCTCATAGAGATTTATTTAAGGTCTCTAACTTTCAATTAATTTCTTGAAGAAGCCGCAAGAAGCCTTTAAAGCCTTGTTTATCCAATCTTTATGACTTTTTCAAAAGAAAAAGTACTTGGAAAGTAGGAAGTCCTGCAAGCAAGTAAACCTTACGAATGTAAGGTCAGAGGTTGGCGGCTTAACAGGGGAAAAGCAAGCAACCAGGCACAACCAGTCATTCTGTGTGTGGTGAATATACTTTATTCAGGTTAATTTAATTATTCAAAACTTTAATAGCTCCTCCCTTCCCCTTTTAAGAGAAAGATATATTTATTATTTGGTTATTTAAGTAAGTGCTAGGAAAGCTTCAGGCTGCTATATACACCAGCATTGCTGCATGTCAGATTCCTTTGTTACTCGTGGTGATGAATCCCACGGTTTTGTCAGATGAAGAAATTTGAATGTAGGCTGTCACTCCACAAGTGACACACCACAGACAGCATAGGCAAGCCACACTAAATATATGTCAATAATAGTATTCTCTTAACTCTTCAGCCTAGCTTTTATTGTTAATTACGTTAACTTTAGTTCAAGCATCCCCCAAAAAGCTATCAGTTTCATTATACACACCACAATTTGGAGGCCTGTACCGTGGAGGCACACACTGGAGTGATATTAAACATTCAGAATTTAACCACACCTGCAAAACCCTCTTGTTGTTTACTCTCAGGTGAGCAGGACTGTCAGAGGGAATGTAAGTGCATCGTAATGCACTTTTACCAGAAGTTACAAGCTTCCAGTGCATCCTCTCAAAGGTACTGATCTAGTTTAATTGCTTGCACTTGCTGAAGTGAACAGTGGCAAATGTGAAACCTTTAGAAACACAGCCTATATAAATTGAGCCTACTAAGTATATTTAATAGCAAGAACATTTTTAAGGTATTTGATATGTGCTCTTACAGGTCAAAAATTACAACAGTCTTGAATGCTGCATCAAATATTCTTACAAGGTCAAGATTCAGACCATGTTCCCATAATCCTTACCCCAATCTTGGTCAAGCTTAAATGGATTTAAAATCAGTTTAATTACCCTTGATGTTTACTGGCTATTTTTATTTAAGACTTGGACTATACCACTTTACATTAAGATTAGCTCTCTAAAACAAATTCCTTAAGCTCAAGTGCTTCATTCCACCTTTTAAATTCAATTAAAATTTCTTAAAAACCAAAAAGTCTTGAGGTGTTAGTGCCTCATTATCAGAATTGGTGGGAGAAGTTAACTGTGCAAGTATACCACTAATTTTAAGAACTTCCTAAAGAGGACTAGAAAATAAAAATGTACCATTCCACTCTCATGTATTGTTAATGGTTAAAAAATTCAAAATCAAAAAGTTTTCACAAGACACTGTTCATACATTGTCTTATAAATTGAAAGAGTAAATGAAAACAGATTTTTTGAATGAAGTTCAGTGTAGCAAATAATAATTCTCCCAAACACATTTCCAAGTGGGTAGTTTAATTAACTTAATATTAATTTTTACTTTTTTCTTTCTTTTTTTTTTTTTTAAGCAAGGTTGTTTCATATTGCAATATGAAACTGCACTGCAAACTGTCTTTTCATCTTAGAGCTACAAATGCATGAGCTCTAGAACAGGTTCTCCTCCACATCACAAAGCCTCAAAACAAAACAGATGTCTGCAGCTTTAAATTAGGACACACACTCTGAAACAGTTTCAGTGATACACTGCCACCGATGACCTGTGCACTAAAACATGCACATTAGCATTACCTGCCATTTAAACTTAATGTTATGCATGTATCTACTATTTTTCTTTCTTGTAATGCCTTGTGGCTTTTATCCTCAAGATATCATCAGTATCTTAAATCCAGGCTTTTGCAAGTCGCTTTTCAAAAACACCCTGAATTAAGTAACCAAACTGCTTTCTGGGGGAGCTTCCCATGCTGACGCTTAGGGATAGGAAAAGTCAAAAGACATAACTAAAAATCACAGTGCAAGAAAGAACCAGGGCATGTAAGACAGACATTTTGTCAGGGGAAAAAAAACAAACCCAAATTTTCCTAAAGCAGAAACAATTTCTTCCCGTACTGCTACCATAACAAATACAGAAGTCTTTCCAAAAGGAATGGAGGATCTGAAAAACGAGCATAAGATCTTCTATTCAGGCAAGACTAGGAAGTACAGAATGATGTGAATGGAGGCCTCAACGTGTTCCTCTTGAAACACTTCTGTCAGTCACAGAAATATTTGACCTGAATTTCCAGCTTGATCATTTTAGGATGCTAATTAAGATATTGCAAAATACAAGTCACTTAAATACACCAGAAGCTGAATCATCGAGAAACTAGATTACATCTGAAAATGGAAACAGACATATGCAATATATTGACTTTTCAGGAATTTCAAGGCTGGACAAGACAGGGATGGGAGACAAAGAATCAAAACGAGTACAGGAATATGTTTGCCTTTTATGTAAGAGTCTCCTGGGTGATGACAAGATTTCATTGGTTTAAAAAGTTTAGATTAAAGAAATATTTTCTGTATGCTTAACCTTCTTCACAGATTTCTAAGAGACACAAAACTGGCTTTGTACCACCTTCTGATTTTAGGATTAACCAAATCACCTGAAAAAAGAGAGGAATGTGTTGGGAAGGGGAGGGGTAGTGAAGATGGGGAGGGATATGAAAGTTTGAAAACAGACCTAGAGTTTTCCTAGGCATATTTTCTTCTTGGAAACTTCTATTAAGCAGCAAATAAAAGGACATCGTATCCATGAAGGGGAAAACACAGCTTTCTTAAGAGATCAATCTGTAACATTCTATATTATAAATTAAGATTCAAAAACTCTGGCTTTTATGTGAATTAAATTCCAAACTAGACCTATGTAAAGTAGGTGTTTGGGGAAGTAGTTTACAAACAGAAGCTAACTGAAAAGAATCCTTCAGGCCTGCAGACAACGAAGAAACCTAGTGAGGATCCTACAGCAGCCAACAGGCTGATGAATAAGGCAGAAAGAAGCTCATATCTAAAATACTCCCACCTGGTTTCTTACTGACAAACCTAAACAGGAAAATCCTGAGCTGCAGTTTAATCAGCACACTGCACCTTTAGATAACATTTAAATGATGTCCCTCATGAATCAGTCATTTATTCCGCAAAAGAACTTCAAGTTTGCTGCAATGAAGTTTTCCTTGACTTACATGGTTAAAGTCTTAAAAAAGGAAGGAGAGTGGAAAGAACTGTTGAAAACAACTGCTTCAGCAGAAAGAAAACCAGATACTACAAATCAATCAATCAATCAATCAACTTGCTGCCATACTGAAATTGGAGTGACATACCTTTGAACAACTGGGGAATGGCTCCAGAGGTACTCTAACTGGGGTACCTCAGCCAGTTTTGAACAGATAAGTTTGGTTCACTGGGTGCTAAATGCTGGAGTGTTTACCCAGCCTCTGGATCTGGCTTTGTTGGACACTACAGCGCTACGCTCGCACTCATACTGGTATTCAGGCTAGCTAGTTTAAAGTTAATAAACGTACAGCCATATAAGGTGTAGCCACACTTCACTGCAATATATTCATGCAGCAGGCCATGGAAAGTGAAGATAAAGTTATTGAGCAACCCCTCAGAGGGTCTCAGCTGTACAGGGCCTCATGTGAAAGCTCATTCTGTTCACAGCAACTTTGTATCTCCCGAGTTTTCTCTAAGTTACTACTAATCCTTATAGAGCTACTGTATACAGGTATTCCCCATCCATTTTCAAGTCAGTCAGTCTCCAAGAAAGTAGTTAACCTGGCTGAAACTGTGAAAGTATTTCCAATAATTAAGATCTGACTGAAAAGATTAAAAATCTTGCTCAGTCATATTTCTAAAAGTGTACTTTAATAATTCCTTAAAGATATAGCAGATCTTATAAAAGAGGTGTCATCTGTGAGACAAAAATTAAGTGTAATGTGACCATCACAGCAGTAATTAAAACATTGAAATTAAGTATTAAGGAATCAGTTGCAGAATGCTTGTTTCCAGTACAGCCGTATTCTCAGAGATGTCTCCCAATTTAAGAACCACAGCTCAACTCGGAGAAAAGTCACAATAATAGAGAACTGTAATTCTATTCCTGAAAGCTTGAAATACTGAAGGTAAAAGAATTAAGACTTTCATAACTGCTCCTTTTTCTAATGTTTAAACATAGTATCTTTTCTGTTACATATCTATCCATGCTAAAAAGGGAGTTCTTATCCTCAAAATATTTTTCTGGTTACTGTTTGGAAATCTGGAAAAACTGGATACAGCAATCAGAGACTATTATAATCCCTTTCATATTCAACATTCAGTAACTCAGACAAGCTTGACAAGTACATATTTCAACAACAGCTATGATTATAGGTTTCACAGATAACACAGAGATGCATACTGTACATACCTCTTGTGCTAGTTCTTGTGCATTGGAGGTGAGAGGATAGGGAGGGCTGGCTTTGTTCATGTGCACCGTAACAGCATTGTGGATCTTAAATGCATTCTGAAAATCAGTATTTTGAACAAGCTGTAAAATGAGAGAGATATCCTCTTGGCTCTGAGGGTCTACCAAAATGTGCTGGATATGCTTAAGAGAATTTAACAGCTCTTCCACTTCTAGGTAGGAAATAACAAAATACAAATGAGGTATGAGTTAATAAGATTCATAATTAAGTAATGTTTACATTAAGATTTTTAACAAATTTTTTTTTGCTTTTCAGTTTTTAATTATTGATGGTGTATGCAAATTTATCAGGTATCCATTATTCACTCTGATTTTTATTAGCAGAACATAGCTGAATCTTAAAAAAAAAAAAAAAAGACCCTAAGTTGGTAAAAGAAGAAATAAAAAAGCTGATACACTGTTTTAAATTTGAACTCCTATTGCAGGAGCAGTTCTTCTCTGAAAGAAATCACTGTTATATAAAAGATCCAATAATTGCAGCTCATGTATAGCTAAATGTCCAAGAGGGACTATTTTGCAATATGAAAATAATTCCTTTGCTAAACTAATCTTGATACACTGAATAGCCACTGTTTAGTGACTATTATAGTATATATTGTTCCATGTATATCTGCCACATATGGCAGATACAGACATCTCAACTAAATATTGCTTACTTATAGAATGTGTGTTTGATAAGTGAACTACTCAATTCCTAAACATAAAATTATACTCAGCCTTTGCACATTAATGCAAAAGGGTAAGGATGAAAAAAACACCATCTATAGTCAGAGTTCTGGAAGTCATCCGCAGCAGAAGAAAGTCCACATCTTTTACCTACGAGATTATGAGTTCTGCTTGGACCATAAAATATTTTAACAAATTTTAATAACCAGCTTCTACATGTTTGCAGAATACTGTATATGTACTACATTCTTGAGCTTTAAGAACTAATCTGATGCTTTATGGGTGCTTTTTAAAGACTGTCAACAAATTAACATTTTTTTTTTAAAACCAACCCAAACTTCTGCAAAGTATGTCACTTCTCAGTATTAAGCACTCGAGAAACTACCTAAAACAAGGAATGTGAGTCATACCTATAATGCATATATACCCAGGTAAGAAATCCTCAAGCAGACCAAAAAAACAGTGGCTATTTTGTGCCTGAAATAATGTACACATTCTCACACTGAAAAAAATCTGTTCAGTCACAAGAGGCTGGTCATCTATCTTTT
The DNA here is from genome assembly GCF_000700745.2 of Antrostomus carolinensis. NCBI lineage: Eukaryota > Metazoa > Chordata > Aves > Caprimulgiformes > Caprimulgidae > Antrostomus > Antrostomus carolinensis. The sequence continues at coordinate 33,899 of NW_010295424.1, forward strand.
CTTTTAATAAACTGAAGTAAGCTAGAATTTTGAATCCTGGTATTAAAAAAAAAAGAACAAAGAAAATCCTCAATTTTAAAACTGTTAGTTGACACTGAGGTCAATCTCCCTTACTAGTATCAAAATATCAGCTTTGAGAATTATTTTTAAGTTTTATCAACCTTAATTTATTCATTATGAGTTAGTTAAATAATGTTAAAAGACAAATGCCATCAAGACATCAGCTAAGTTGCATTTTTTTACATGCAAAAAAATCACAGTAGATATTGATCACTAACATGGATACATTCTGTCAAGAAGTTCCCTTTACCTTTTTTTAAGCTCGAATTCACCAGCACAATGAACACAAGGCTAGACTCAAACTTGTCCAGCAGAAGATTAAAACGCTTGATAAATGGGCACATGAAAACTGTAAAGCCCAATAAAATAGGTATTTCAAACAAATTTAATGGTTTTAATTTCAGACAAAGCATACCTACATATGTTTTCAATTCTGAGTTTGCAAGCCAGCTATGCATAATAAAAGGAATCAAATAATCTAGAGCTACTACTCTTGTACTTCACTGTCTTCAGGACAAACACCACAAACAAAACACCACCTCCAAAACCATTCCACACATGCTAAAAACATCCTACCCACCAAAGGTCAAGGGCTTCTTCCTGTAACCACCAAGGAAACAAAGGGCAGCAGTACAAAAGCTGCACAGAGGATACTGGGTGTGCAGGATATTCCACAGGTGCAATCCAGCACAGCTCACAACGCTAACCAAGGTGGCCAACGCCTCACTAGGGAACTGTATACACAATGTACTGCCTGTTACACGGGGGAAACGTCATTTGGAAAGAAGGCTCAAGAACACTCTACAGGCAAGTTGCTAAACAGGGCATTGTCATCTGGCAAAATTCTTATCTAGTGGAGTATGCAGGCTACCAAAGCACCTCAGCAGCTGACTGTAGTGTAAAATGGTCAGACGTTATTGTAAAGGTCCTACTGACACCTGTTCAGTTAAAAACCACACCAATCCAAAATTCTGCTATTTGTTACTGTTACCGGATTCAAAGAACAGGGAGGCATTAGAGAAGAACCTCATTTCCTCTAACTCTTCCTATGAATAAATTATTTTATTTCATTATTTTTGAATTGTCTGTCTCCCAAAATGTATCTGAGAATTCAAATACATACATATATATATACACACACACAATTCTAATACATATTTCATATAAGATATAAATACATAAAGACAGACATCTTACTCAGTATCTATAATAAAGATGTCCTGTTTCTAGATGCCTCTACATATTCTCTCTCCAGCACTTCTTCTGTGTCACCCTTTCTTACAAACTACCACGGTACTCTCCTCCCCACGTAATTAATTCCCTTCTACACTGAATCTTCACCTATGCTGGATGCAAAAGCCCTATACCAAATGATTTCCCCCACCACGAAACAGCAAACAAATACCCCTCCATCATGATTCTAAAAGAGATACAGTGCTTGAAAGGAGTGAAATTAAATATTCCCCAAAAGCTAGCAAACCATTTCCTAGTCACTTGTTTAATAAAAAACCATACACATAAAACCATATACAAATCTGCCTTTACGCATGCCTAACTCTCTCTAGGTTCCTGTTCTGGATTCTAAATCACAGATTAGATTTCAGTGCAGGTTGGTTTATTGTTTTTATTTTTAAATGCCAGGTAACAAAAGGCTCCACCTCTAGACATTTCCTATTGAAACAGCTGTCTTGAGGAAAAAATTTCAGTACAAGACTAACATCTCTGCATTTACTCACAGAAAATAGTCAGGGTTCTTTTGCAGAACAAGTCCATTTCTGAATCGCAGATCAATTAGCAAGCTACTATTTTTTTTTTTTAAGTCTTCTTTTCAAGAAGTGTTGCAGTCTTTTTTCCATTAGGCTATGAAATGGCTGGAATGTGACTGAGCACTGCACTATATACGCATTAATCAAAAGACTGCCAGGGCAAAAGTATGCAACTGCAGGGGAGGACCCGTGCTCGCAGCTTAACATGTTAGATTAGAAAAAGAAGAAAAGAAAATAGCTGCTGTTTATCACCTTAAAAAAAAAAAAGTTATGAACAGCAAACTTAAGAAGTTACATTTGGCTTTATTCTGTGTCAGCCCCGATACTTTAATTCCCCAGCATTTCTATAGGTCTCTATAGTACTCTATGTGCTGGTACTTGCACCCTCATGCTCCAGATAGTACCTGAATGACAGGGCTAAGAAAAGTATTGTTTTATACAAAACTATTTCTGAAAGTTTATTTATATTTATAACATATTTATAAGTAAGTTTTGCTCATGGTATAAAAAGGCAGTTCTTGCCCTAAAAATAAAAAACGGCTTTTCACTGTAGCCACAAAAGGTTTACTTACATGAAATGTTAGATACTCGTTTAACTAAATTAACTTAAACTGTAGCAAACAAAAAAATCTTATGCTTTTTATAAAAGTATACTGCTGTGAAAAAGCCAGTTAAATATTTATATGCACATGTTCTAGGTGCACAGAAAGTTATTTCCATTAAGACAGCTGTCTAAATCATATACTGTTTTCATAACAAACATGCCCTTTAAAATTGTTTTGATTAAGTGTCCTGTTTTATTTTTATAAATAAAATCCTTTTTTTTTTTTTCTCAATCTAGCATGCTTTTTTTGTTTGTTTCTTAAGATGAAAAGATTAAAGACTCGGCAAAGATCTGCCAAACTAGACATTGACACTTATGAAACATTTTCAAAACTAAAAATGTAGACAATCAGGTCAACATTCTGATTTAAAACACTTATCTTTAGCAGAGGCTCTATGGATTAACACATTAAAAAAAAAAACAAACCACAAACAAGCAAAACTAAAATTAGTACTTTAAAAGACTGAATAAGGGTAACTTAATATCTGTATAATTCACTAGCACCTGTCCAGGTTTATTTGGGGTTCTCCTAACAAAGCTTAGAGATTTGTGACAGTGACTAAGCACTCTCACCTGGACAGCAAAAGTGGAAAGATGGAAAGAGTTGGGAGCAGTGTAGATCAGAAACTCAGTATAATCAAACAGAAACCGCAAAAAATTTCACATACTAGCAGTTGTTTTTTTGGACAAAGTCACGGGCCAGCAAGTTTCTTGGAAATGAAAAGGTTGTATATGTAAATTTTTAAGTCTGGCCTCTCCAATTCAAGTATTCAATAAAAAAAAAAATCAGAAGTATTAATGATAATGGACTAAAATCTACTCTATGAAACCATATTATTTTTTTAAGTGTGGGGATGTATCTATCTATCTATCTATATGGTTTGTGTTTTATTTGGTTTTGGGTTTTGTTCTGTTTTTTTGTTTTGTTTTGTTTTTTTTCCCCATAAGGCAACATCCCTAGCCTTGATACTAATCAGGAACAGACAGCTTTCAGAATTTAAAAAAAAAATATTCTTTGTTTGAAATTCAGCATTAGTATCAGATGTTAGAATGATTAATCCAGAAACTGGAAAAAACATGTGGGGGAAAAATTTGGAAGAGGCCAAGTTACTACAGAAGCACTCATTAAATTAAAAATTATGACTCAATTTTTGACTTCACTAATGACTGAACAGAGATTCTTTATGGACTACATAGGTTAAGAAATCACAGCATTTCATTTAGAACTTTTTTTTTTAAGTTTGCAACACCTCAACATCACAGTTGAGTACAGTCGAAAGCACCACTCTTAACAGGAGTGCTGAACTACTATAAATCATCTCTTCTTAAGTCTACCTGATCCAAATTGTTACTATAACTCTGTCTGGCAAGGAAATACTGTTTGTATGCTTGTCAATATTATGTCATGACTTCTCTGATTGAAATAGATGGCTGTGAAGCCCTAATTCAGTTCCCTGGTGCATTTATGGTTATACCATGATTTAGTCTAATTACATCTCCTAAAACTCCTTGCCTTTCTAGCTCAAAGAACAGACCATATTCATTCACTCAGCCAGTCAATACTTCTGCTCTATGTACATGCTTTTAAGTCTTACTTGCTGCAATTCAGAGTGGAGACAGACATCAACAGTTTTCTGATTTTCATGGTATCTGAACACTGAGAAGAACAGCTTTAGTTAAATCATGCAATTTACTACTGTGTTTGTCCTCCTGGACAAAATCATCTAGTCATTTTTCTTCAAGATGCATCTTACACCATATATTATTATTTCCTAATTTACTTCTTTATACATACAGACCTCTACATTCTTGTCTCCAGTGTTTGGTGTTTTTCTTCTTACATCAAATATTCTCACAATCCTAGATTCCATTCACACCAATTTCCCTCTTTCTTGCTGAGCCAAACCTAGTTTCTTCCTTCCAGCTTTTCACAAATACTGTCTTTGACAATCTCTCAGCTTCCCCCACAGCCTGTACCTGTTTTATCCCCACACTGAGAGATTTTCAAAATAGCCTTTCATCATCACAACAGTTTCTCCATCATTGTCTCTCCTGTTCAAACAGCTTCAGCCTACCCTAGCTCCTTACGGGTTCTCAAGCGTGTCAGACCCATACTCGTTACTCATGTCTCATTCCTACCAGCTTCCATGCCTACCTTTTTTTGCTCACTGGTTTCCACCTAGGCCGCCCTCCAAGTTCTCAACGTCTCTGGCACGAAACCTAACCTTAGCTTTCCAATTCCAAGTCAATCTCCTTCCTGCCTTCTGTAGTTCCCATTTCTAGTTCCTCTTGTAATCAAGTCATCAGAGCTTTTAGCCACTGTAGCTAAGCAAGTCCCAAAAGAAGTCACTTTTACTGTTTTATGTCAATCTTTGCATCTTCTGCTTTGTGTTCCCTCTTTCTAAGAGGAGAATTTCACAATCAAATATCTAACATGTCATAAAGTTAAGTACAGAATCTGCTTCTTAAAAGAGATCTCTTGGACAGAAGGTGACAAGCCCTGCACTAAAACGAGGTACATCTGCCTTGTTCATTACTGACCCTGCTTTCAGACAGGACAACTTTCAGCCTAATTTTTCCTAAAGATTGATTTGTACAATAAGGATTAGCAGAGGCCATGGAATAGAGACACATCTTTAGCAGAAATGTTGCTTGGGCACACAAATACTAAAGATGAAGAAAAAAAAAAAAAATAGCAATTTGACAGCTACTCTTCACTCTGTGTTCTCAACTACCAGCCAATGGGAAAGAATAGCAAGAATATTTAGTGCAGCCCCCCAAAAAGGCACCTTTTTAAAGCAGTCTGGATCTCAGAACAGGTATAGATTTGGAAATATGAACTGGACTCCAACAAATTTCCAGTGCCTTTTTTTCACTCCAGTGACACACCACATTTTAGATAAATAGATACTTATGTTTGAGGAAGAAAGGTTAAAAACCTTTTCTACACAAGCATAGTTAAAGCAACGACAGCTACGAAATGAACAACTTCATAATCTATTTCTTCAAAAAATACTAAGATTACATTTTCAATGTCTAAGTGCCAAGGTAAGCAGATTTTCCACTATCAATGCCAATACTTTAAGAGCATATGTAAATTATATTAGGTGACAATAACGCAAGACAGCCAGAATAAGAAGAAACCACCAGCATGCTTCTTTTTAAAACATTAAATACTCTCACATTTTGATTTTAAATGACAATAAGTGTTTATTCATTGCTTATTCTGTGCTTCATCAAACACAATAAAATCGGTTATTACTTGCACGGTTTTTCCCAGCCTAGAGGACGGAGGCATCTGCTGAATTCATTAGTTATCTACAAGGTATTTAAGTGTTCCCCAAATTGATTTGGTTTGAAAAGCCACTTGCTGAGGCACATATCCTGATGCTTGACTAAATAAATAAAAAGCCCCAAACCACCACAAATCCAAAGGACCAAAAGACTTTAAATCTGTATAGGAAGAATTAGCTGAATTAGGCTTTCAGTGGCCTAAAAGAACATTAATATCAACTACATATTTTCTCCTTTAGCCCATTCATTGCATTTTACCTACCTAGTGTCTTCACAGCATAATGAGGACTCTCCAAAACAATTCCTTCTTCTGTGTCAAATATTGGATTATCTATTCCAGTTTTAGGAGGAATTTGTGCTAGTTTCTTTAGCCTCATAGAAGCAGTGAGGTCCAGTTCTTGTTTCTTTCCCTCTTCTTCCCGTCTGCGCCTTATGTCCTCCTGCTGCTGCCGGATTCGCTCAAGTTGAGCGCTCCGCCGCATAGGCATCATCCTGGAGCCCAAATCCCCAGGGCAATCAACAGCCATTTCTCTGTGCTTCTGAGGTTCCTCAGGAGATGTAAGATCCACATTTTTTGCTTCACTGTCAGAATCTTCTGTGATATGTCCATTCATATGAGAAGTTGTCATGATTATTTGTAATTATGCTTATTCTCTTCAAACAGAAATACTCCTATTAGGCCAGTTTTCGTTATGATGTTGTGTAAAATCCATTATAACTTCAAAAATACTTCCCTTCCATCACAAGACAGTTGAAAAAACATCCAGGAAGTAAATCTAATGAAAGATATTCAAAAGAAGTTAGTGAATAATTGCAATAAGAAAACACCCAAGACAGTTCTGAAGGTCCCCAGGCTTCAGAACAATGGAACTTTTCCTCCACATTTACATAGTGCTTCTTCCCCTACAAGAACTGCAGAACCCTCACAAATCTGTTTCACACATTTTAGTAAACTTCAGGGGACAAAGTTAGAAATGGATTAGTGTTCAAACTAATGCTAAAGTCTTTTACATTTTCTGGTCAAAGCAGTGGAGATTCTGTACTTAACAGACACAATTGCAAACGGACAGTTTTCTGAAAATCCCCACTCAGTTTTAATTTATCCTTTAAGTCTTAAAAATTCCAACGCATGCCATGCTTACCATCCTACAAACACTAAATATGAGTAATTTGTTATAAACAACATGTTCACAAGAAGTTTAATGAGTTAAAACACAGTGAAGGTATTTGCATGTACTGTTCATAAATCAAGGCATTTTTATGTAAACATTGCTTCCCAGGTTCAGAGAAGACAGGTCTGGCATAGAGTTCTTCAAAAACATATTTTCTAAAGCCGTGTGGAGCTGCACTTACAAAATTCTAAGTAGGGATAAATTCCTAGGATAAGGGTTGGACAATTCTGGTTAGCAGCTACTCTTAATACTTCCCATAGGTATGCATTAAAGCAGAAAGGAATAAATACAAGAGCAAAAATCCTTGTTGGGCATACAGAGGTACAGATTAATTAATTGCCATAGTCAAGTAGTGACATTCCACAACGCTCCTTACAACTTAATCTGGTTTCTCATTCCTGATGATTCAGGATAAAGAACTTAAGTGTCCTGATAAACATAACCATCCAACTCTTAAATATAACACATATAACAACGTGTTTTATACCATATTGCCTTTCTGTATCACAAAGTCAATGAGATGTTATCCTCAATATGTCTAATTAAGAGGTCGTAAAATTAGTAAGTAGTTGTCTGCAGGATTACCAGTACACTTAGTTGTTAAAGATCCTTTTTATCTGTTTTTTTTTTGTTGTTGTTGTTGGTTTTTTTTTGTTTTTTGTTTTTTTTTAATTTACTGAAAGGAAATACTACAAAACATTGCAAAGTTTTATTATACACTGGAAGCACCAAGACAAAAAAAACTCCAGACCAACCAACCTTCTTAAACCAAATGTCTGTGTTTGGAGGAGGAAGGGAAAGATGCTTATGTTGTAATTAAGTTGAAAATTAAATATCAATAGTACTGTTTTGGAGTAGCAGCAACAGAAACTCCTACTCAAGTTTCTGCCAGCTTGCAATTCTAAGTGAGTACAGCTTTTCATTTTCATAAGGAGTTGTATACAGCTGCATACAGCAACACCAAAACAGTTCTCTTTACTTGTTTCCTGCCCAGCCACTCTTACCAGTTATTACTAAGATCTGCCAAGAAGTAAATATTAAAGCATTTGTATGGTAAAATGGTAAAAATCCTTTTTTGACTTTAAAAGATACTTAACTGCACTGGTATTTTAAAGTGATTTCAACACTCAACATTCCCACATTCAGAAGAAATTCAGGCAACAAAAAAAGCCCACCAAAAGCTGCACAATAGTGGGGCTAGCGCTGCAAGTACTGCACAATTATTTGGCATCTGTAAAACTTTCAGTAAAAAGAACAGCTTTTTTAAGAATAAAATCACACAGAGTTAGCATTCAGACAGGGTTATATAATGCACCATATAAAAAAATGGTCTCTGAACTACAGAGAAAGACAGATATCAGTGTAGCAAAATGATACTTGGAAAAGCCACATTTCCCTTCTGTGAAGGCAACTTCACTGTACGGAAATACCAATCCCAAAAAAGGAAGTCTCATTGGGTACAATAAAATTGCAAAGAGCACTAGTTTAACTGTGAGTGCAAGATAATTCAAGTTCTTTCATGCACATTGTACTGCCCATAGCTTGTCTGAAGACTGAAACTTTTGAAAAGTTACATTCATCTTTTTTCAACTCTGACAGGCTGAAAGGAAACTCACATTCCTCAGTCCATATGGTATGACTAGCAGGTGTCAAAACAATTTGAGGGAATGAATAATATCCATTTACTCAGCACTAAAGAAGTCAAAAACACTATCTGAGAATAAGAAGTAGAATGCAACTTTAAAGACACCATCATAATACTCAATCATGTGTAAGCTAAATAATGTCACATTCACTAAAGAATCTACGTATCATAAAATGATGTTGATGGCCAATATTTAATAATAGATTGAAAATATTTAAGGTGGGGTTAGTTACATTTCCTCCATCAAATTTAAAAGTACTACCTACCCAAGACAAAGAGTACCTTTGAGGTTAAGTCAGAAAAAGGGCATAACAAAAACTCATGTATCTGTATATTGAATGAGAAGTTTTTAAATCTCTTCAGTTTAGTACTAAGCACTGAAGACCAGAGAAACAAAAATAAAATCTGAGGTAAATATTAGTAACAGGCAACCATTAAAAACATTGCTTACATTTTCAGTATAAGCTCCATGCAACATGCAAAGGGCATAAAAATTATTGGAACAGCGTAACCAAGACATTTAAGTGGCCTGTGATAATAGCTGGTTACTCTCAGTATTCAAGATCTGAGTTAGGTCAGTTTTAGAAAGAAAAGTCACAGGAAATTAGAGTTCTTCTGCAGTCACACTTTAAGAACAATATTCAGAAAACTGGCATTAACATTTCACAGATTTTCAGGAGAATTTTAAATAGAAAGTATTTTTGATATCCCAGAAAGTTAGATGTCTCTGAAGCAAGCAATAAACAGCATAGGCAAAGTAATCTCTTATCAGGCAGCCTAAAATTTGACTGAAATATCAAACCAACTTCACAAAAACCTGACCCCCCAGATACAACTAGTTGGTAATCCATTAAAGCACAGGCAAGCTGCGAGTCTGGAATGCTGGAACAATTTCCTTTAATCAAAGAAATTCTGATAACAAGTGACCCCGTCCAAATCTAAGTTCACTGCTCTTTCTGCTGTCTTAAGTCTGCTTCAGACATCACAAATTCTCATCTCCAGCAGTTTTGGGAAAATGCTGCTCAATGGCAACAAATTAAATAACACATAAGGAAAAAGGAAAAAAAAATCAGATCAGCTCTGAAGTTTCTCTCTACAATGGTCCTAAGGAATTTAAAATGTAAAATATGACACTGATAAAATGTTAACTCGATTCCCAAATTAAGGTGCGATGTAGCTGAGGTTAAAAAAGGATTCAGCTTGAGGCAGGTGTCAGGAACAGAACATTTTATTCTAAGCATTAAGCATGGCATCAAAAATCTTACAAAGAGTAACTTCAGAAATTGTTTTGTTGGCTTTTCTTTCTGAAGGCTTCTTTTGCAATTTTGAAAATCCAAGATAACAATAAGGGGAGGCTGTTATACCAAGTCTGTTCTCTGTAAGTTGTGTTTCATCCAATAAAACAGCTTTTCAGCCCAAGAGGAGCTTATTTTAACATTTAATTTTTACATTAACTCTTTTCTAAGGAGGAAAATTTACAGACATACTCAATAATACTGACTTTTACTACATCATATGTAAAAGGTATGGAATAATATTTGGAATGAACAGAATTCTTTTCCACTTTAGAATTTGGTTTTAACAATGGCAGGCTTCCATCATCTCTTTAACCACCCTGAACACACCAAACAAAACACAGACCCAAGAGCTCTGTAAAAGACCAAACATACATAAACGCAATCATCTTGGTGTGCAAGACAGATGCTAGTATAAAATACATACTGACAGGGACAGAAACAGAAGTGCTGTAAGGTGGTTTAAATTTTCACTTGCTTCCTGGGGACTGTGGCTGGTGTGCATAGCAATCCTAATTGCTTTAACAACTAAATTCTGTACAGTAAAATTAAATTTGTTTTGCTTCAGCAACTTCCAAAGAACAAAAATGACATTTTCTGGAGGCTGAGGTTTTGTATCACATTTTGGTGGTGTTTAAAATTCTTTCAATGTCAGAAGTATGATTAGACATTATAATTCCCTTTTTAAAACTCTAAATTAAAGTTGCAAATTCTGAAGGAATGCAAGGGAGTTCAGTGCTCACCTCCAACTGAATTTCCTAAGTTTTGGCACAGTTGAGAGTATAAAAGCCCAATCTACTTCTGTAATCATATTATAGACACAAGAAATACATCTCTAACATCAGGCACAGCACAAAGCTTTTATCACCAGCTGAAAGCCATATACTGTGACAGACATGGTATACTAAAATATTCATTAAAAATAACTGGAAGATGAATTGTAGGTTGCTAAAGTGAATTAAAAGTTAGATTAAAATCACATACAAGATGCTTCCTGATACATGAATTATTAAGAAAATATAAGCATAAAATTATGCCAGAGACCCCCACCATGTATTATTAATGGCTCACATAATGGTGGGTCTTCTGGTATTTTTACTTCAGATTTCTACACAAGCAAAACCTAAGTCATAAAAATTGCAAAATAACGAAGTAAACCATTTTAGTAATTCCACAAATGGAAGCTCAGTGTAGAGAAAAAAAAAATTCCGAGCTTTCCCTGCATCATGTCCCAAGTATCATTTGTTTCCTCAATGGTATTTCAGTGAACCTGCAGGATTAAGAGTCTTGGAAGCCAATTACGTAAAGGAAAACACAACATAAACCATCTTGCACAGTATAAAAGTAACCACTACTTGATGAGAGCTAAAGATTGCAGCTCATGGTAGAAAATACTTCACAGATATGTCTTATGGAGCTTAATAGTACCTGAAATACCTGGTACAGACTGGAGCAGCCTGATGTTTTTCAAAAGCAACTAAAAGTTACAAAACCTGTAACAGCTCAATAGTATTTTTCTCCATTTAAAAAAATCTGTAGTAGAAAAAAAGAATTCTCTAACTTTGCAACACATTCAAGCCTGACTTCTGGTAACATTTGTTTGGTTTTTTTAATCTACAATATTTTATATTATTTCCTCAAATTAGATGCTTTAGTATAGTCTTGGTATTGGAAGAAAACTCTTCCTTTTAATATCCAGTTGATTGTTATTTCTAATAATTTCAGACCAGGGTTCATTATAAAACCTGTCAAGCACAGTAACTCAGTTTAACATGTGTATTTCAAAGGACTTTCAGACATGCCAAGAGGTTTTAACATTCCATGCTCACTTAAATGTGCAAGATGTGGATCAACAGCAAAAAGGGCTAAACCCTCAAAAGGAATTTTCACTGTTAGTGCTTTCTAAGTTACATTTGTACAAGAGCAGTAACAACTTGCAACATTAAAGCACACAGAAATTGATGAAACTGAAAATTCAGATGCTAAGGTTAGATTCCAGTTTTATAAACTGTATAAATAAATTGCCTGACATGCAAATATGGGAAATCATAAGCACATTTTTGAATTGCACCAGTATCACATTTAAGAACTGTGGTCTGTTTAAGACACGTTTAATTTCATTAGGCTTGTTTATCTGTTGATAGATGCAGGGGCAACAATCAAAAAAGTTGCAGCTCAACAACTGGCCAGTCTACACTATCAGCTTCAAAAGATACAGGGCTACTGCCTTCAGAACAGATATGAACAAAGTGCTTTCCATTAAAAACATGGACCAATAAGAGAGTACATCATGCCAATCAACAACCACATCACTCAGACCTCTCTTCAGCAACTGCACCTTTGTGGTAAAACGTATGCAAGATACCTCTGCAGCTTCTGTGCACAAATTATATGAAATCATGGCACACACAGAATATGTATCATAATTTCACTGGGTATTTGCACATGACAAACAAGGGAGTGGATTTTAACCTGTTTCACTGCAGAAGAATAAATTGCTTTCTAAGGTACATCCAACAATTGTTTTATATAAATATTCAGTGTAATACAACACTCTATTCTTGTTTCAGTCACTGTTGTAACTTTTAGTCATGTCAGAGTACTAGATATATTTCTAAAAGAGGCCACGTTTAATTTCATTACCCAGTGTGACAAACAGAGTTTGGATAAACAATTCTTGCTGCCTCAAAGTTAAAAGCAGAAACACAAGTTTTGTCATTGTTATCACTAATCAAAGTACCCTCCTTCTTTGCCAAGTGCCTAAAATAGCAGCAGGTCACTCCTCTGGCCCAGGGAGGTGAAGCTTACTCCCACTGTGGCTCCCCCAGTGCCAGGGCTCCCCAGGCAGCAGTGGCAGACCCCACTTGTAGGACTCAGCATTCCCCACCAGACTGGAGCGTGGTGGGCTCCCGTGGCGACAGCTCCTGGGCGCTCGGGCCTTACCTCACACACCAGCCACGCGGCGCTGCTCCTCCACTCGCTCTGCTGCTTCTCCTCAGATTTTGAGACCGTGGTAGCCTGTTTTCAAACCCTGTCGGAAATTGAGACCATTACTGAAATGCAGAGGCAAAAAAACACTTTTTGTTTGTTCTATCAAGCTTGGTCAGCAGAAGGCTAAAACCTTGAGGCCAGTGGAACCTGTTGCTGAACATAACGCAGCACTTCACCTATCTGTTCTATTTACAGCAATCATTAGAAAACACACGGCCTCACTGATTCAGGTGAGTGAAATCAGTTGAAGAGATACGAAGGACACACCACAGTGGATTACTTCTGATAATATATTTTAGCTCTTTTAGATGCAAAGGAATTAATGTCCCATAGAATAAGGATGATCTAAGCTTTAAGAAATTGAAAAGGATTATTTGCATAAAAAATAACAGTAGTCATATGAAGAGGTTAGAACACTTAAATCTTAATTTAAATTCTTAACCAATCTCTGTGAAAAGCATGGTCTTGCTTGCATGGTCTATTAGCAGCAATCTTCCTTGATTAGTATCTCAGTAGCAAGTGCCTTTAATCAGTTAAAAGTGATAGCACAGGTCAAGCAGAGCCACTGCACAAGTAGCTTTCTTTAGTCTTAACAAATCTGACTTTCCACTGCAGTATAAATGCTTTTTTCTCAGTTACAAAAATAATTATAATGCTTCAAAAGTTGACTGAGATTAAAAACAACTGTTGAAAACACTAAGAATAAACATCTTTCTTATATGCCACAATTCCCTTTGTTTTAAATACACATTACCACTTACACATCAGCATTTTTTAACTTTTTAGACCAAATGAAAAATAGACATGAGGGGGAATAAAGCTTCAGCTGGGGTGACAACACATGTACTGGGGAGAGGGAATGACAACAGAAACAAATCAGAGTAGGCTTCAAGAAGCTTCTTGCTAAAAATCACATCTAGATAGAAAAACTTGAGACTTTTGCTAAGGTTATTTAAGCATGTTTGTAAATTCAATAATATAGTGTTTAATTTGTTTCTATTTTGCCATCGTCAGTAAAGCTCTGTCATAGTTCAATGCCTTTTGAACACTTACGAGCAACTCCTGGTGCTGACAAGACCTAAACCCTACTCCAGGTGAAGAGCACGGCAGAGGGCAGTCTCTACACCAATTAATGAAAACCTGAAAAGGGAAGGGAAAAAAAAAGCACACTCGGTTTCAAAACGTAGCCCACAGAAACAACCAGAGCTATAGCTCAAACTGTCTGACACCCACAGTAACCCAAACCAGCACACTGATTTACTACCCTGCATCCCACTGCCTTGGATGAATAGGCTGCAACTACACATACATTTGAATATCCAGCTCTAATCAAGTCTTTAGCATCAACAATCCTTGTGACAAGAAACATTCATTTTATACAGATACGAGTGGATAACATGGATGTCTGTGGGCTGCAAGGAAAAGATGATAGAACAGTGAAAAAGAACTATCTTAATTTAGTGGTTATTCCAAACGTTTAGAAACCTTCAAGCATAACAAATGAAGAGTAAAGAAATTCCTAGAATTCCAGGGATTGTTAACAGACCTCACAGGACAGCCAGAAGCATGATAACAAGACAGTCATTTCTTATCACCCATTCACAGACAGTTAAGACTTCAGATTTCATTGTCTTAAAAGTAAACATGCCTGTCCTTGTTTTAAACAGTGGTCATGTTCTCTGGGAAATTAAAAATACTTCTGCTATTTTAGATCTCTAACAAGATGTCCCCATCCCCTGCAAACTGTATTCTTTTTGGCTTAGGCTCTTGCACCCTGGTCTCATTTTAATCCCCATATTTTTTAGCATGTTATTTTTAATGCCAACGCTTGCCACTGCTTCCCTATGTAAAGCATAGTATTAATGGTAAACATTCATGAGTACTGATATGCAAATGACATTTTCACTTCAGAGAGGTGACTGAACAAAAACTATACTAATCCCAAATTAAACTGAAGATACGATGTTCCATAATTTACATCTCATCTGACATTTAAATTCATGCAAAATAGCATTAGTTTCATCCTCCATAGCAGGTTGTTCTTAAGCCATATTTACAATATTCTGAAAAAAGATAAATTTCTTCCTTACTTGCATTTTAATATCCCAATACCTGGGGAATCCAGTCAACACATTTAGAAACATCACCTAAAGAAAAGAGCAAGAGAGACCTTGCTCACAGAATCACAGAATGGTTGAGGTT
>NW_010295425.1:0-429 GCF_000700745.2 Antrostomus carolinensis
AGCCAAGTTACTGTCCATTACCCAGTGACTCACAGGATAATTAATGCAGTAAAAACTCTGCCTGCAAATAAAAGAGTTTGCTGCACAACCACTGCAAACAGAAGAGAAGCTACTCAGCACCAGCCCAGACCGAACTGAGCCCTTTCCTTTATCCTTCCCAAGGCTGAGCTCTCTGGGAACAGCCTGCGTATGTGTGAGTGCGAGTGAGAAATATTTAACTATGAAAATTAGTGGTAAGAATCCTTTCTCTCTCCTAGCTACAGAACTCCCCTCTGCCTTAGCCCAGGGTGTAGACACTCTGCACGCCTGTATTTACACATGCGTTTCTGCCAGGTGCGAGCCTATAATCCATGGATTAAATGTTCTTTACGTGACTCTGGAGTCCTTTTGTTAGCCAAACTTTTACTGACTGCAGAACTGTTCTTCCAT
>NW_010295426.1:0-47965 GCF_000700745.2 Antrostomus carolinensis
GTGACAAAAATGAAAACGCTGGTATGTTATCTGTCGGTCTTATAAGTACCAGGCTGAAAACAAAGTGCAGCACTATTCTAACTACTAAAAAGAAACCCAGCTCTGTTCCAGCTAAAAACCAGGACAATGGTGTAATGGGTTTTGTTCCATTGACTACTTTATCTCCTAGTACAAACTAGTGCCCTTTTTTCCAGGATCACTAGAAACTTGCCAGCAACTTGGCACAGCTAAGGAGGTAATGAAAGAGGGTTAAAAGGTCTCCTGGGTGAAGTCTGAAGGAGATGCACAAGAAAGCTCAATGGATGCAGATCTCACAGCAGACACCCCTGGAACAGCTTGCTTGCCTTCCTTGCCACAGGTGGATGTCCAGGGACTTCTAAAGCAGGACAGAGTTAGATGGAGGGAAGCTGCATTTCAGAAAGGGCTTGGGGTTTGGGGACCTCTTTTGTTTGCTTTTAATGAGCTGTTTTAGGATGCCATGTAAAATCTAGCTGTGTCGTTGGTTTTCCTCAATTTTTCTCACAAGATGTTAACAGGAATGTGGGAAATAGGGGATATTTGTAATCTCTGGGCTGAATCCGAGGAATCAATACCAGATCTTGAGGGAAATGCAGGTTTCAGGGAGGAAGCTGACAGAGAGAGAGTTTGGGGGGATGCTGTATGATCAACAGGCTGTGCCTCACTTTTACCTGGAAATTCACTGCTGGGACCTCTGATTTATAGTAATCTAGTGCATGTCCAAGGCAGGTATGTCCCTAGTTGCCATCCCAGCCCCTCTTTTAATTGTATACAGCATAGAGAAGGCAGCCAATGGTGAAAAACAGGTTGGTGGAAATCTAGTCTTGGAAACAGGTCCATGGCAATCTATCAGCAAACCTCCACCAGGGTTGCCCGTGTTGAGAAATGTTCACCATGGGTTAAATCTTGCATCCCATTCTGTTTGGTTAGTTAATGATGGCTAGTCCTGGGATCTGAAAACCATAGATGCATAAAAAACAGTATCAATATGCTGCATGATGATATTCATGGAGCTGGCTGAGCAGCGTTGCTTTGTGCCTCTGCAAACTGCATGATGTAACTTGCCTGCACTGACAGAGTTTCCTGGAGGCTATGCTAGAATCAGGGTACGAAAATGTATGCAGGCATGAGACAAAGCAGTTGTAATAATCATGTTCTCCACTGGAGCAAACACAGGTGATTAATAGAGTTGTAAAATGACCTGGGATGAGGAGACTGTTGTCTCTTTCTAGTGCCAGGAATTAGCATTTCCTAGTTGCTGAGATGGAGTGTATATATCAATTAATTACCACTTTCCAATTAATTTTTACTGTGACGTACCTTTCCCTAAAGAAATTATTGAGCAATACAACCAGAACTCGAACTGGATCTGTCACAGCTGAGATGGTGACCGACTGCATTTGCAATTCCTACTTCCCAGATGTCCCACATTTCTTCAGGTAATGAACAGAAGCACAAAAAGGGTAATTTGAGGTAGACTGTTCCCAGGTTTCATTGACTGACACTCAGCTTTCTTCTTATTTTGTCAAATTTGCTCGGTGTGATGCTGATGGTTTTGTTAGCCAGTGGTCTCAACGGAGCCTGAAAAAACCCGAATGCACGGGCTGTGTATTTGCAGTGTGATGGGAACTAATGGAGGCTGTCTTTACAGAGACTTCAGTGTTCATGGGTTGTGATTAAAATACTCCTAATGAGCAGCTCTGGCAGGCCCATTCGAGAAATGGCCTGCCAAGAGCAAGCCACTTTTCCATTTTGCAATCACTGTACTTATTTTCCTATCCAGAAAACAGCGCTTTATTTCTCCCTTCAACGGGTGAAGCCTCAGCTTGAATGTTCTATCATATAAATGCAATTTTATTCATTTCTGTAAAGACATTTTCTCCCTGGAACTTTTTGAGCTACAAATGCACTCAGTGGGCCAAAATCATGCTCTCTTATTGTGCCATGTCTTATATACGCACAGCTCTACTCACAGCACTAGAATTTAACTTTCTGTACCTTAGTCTATTTACCTGGGCACCCATCTAAAGAGTGGGAGCAAATAACTAATAGACTGAAGTTCCTTGCAGGATACCCAGTAGAAATAACATCTACCTTCTTCTAATAAGCAGCAAAAGTTGTTGGAAGAAAATTAAATCCTGAAGCACTCTTGGTTTGGTTGTTGCTGTTTTGAACTATTTTTGAATCTCCACTAACCCTGGAAGACTTCTCAAGAGGAACGATTGCCTAAATTAGAATATCTATTTCACATGAAATATTGGGAAAGGAGAGGAAGGGTTATATTAGCTATTTCATTAGAACTCACTCTCAGGGTCTGTATCCCAGCCTGCAGCAGAAATGTCAAGAGGAGCAGCTGCTACAGCACACAAGCCAGCAGAATATTTCCATCTCTGAACAAGGCAAAGCGGTGGGGGGCAGGGGGAAGCTGAGTGAATTGCATAAGACGTGAATGTTGTAAAGTAGCGATGAAGGAGTGTGTGTCAGCAGAGACTGAGCTGAAGCCTTTATCTGTCCATTTCCAGAGATGAAGTGCCGTTTTCTTTGTGAAACCTGAAGACCTTTGATAGCGCAGATGTGCCGTTGCTTTTGGGCTTTGGTGTGGTTCCACTGTCCACCTCAATCCTTTTAAATACAATTCATTATTGGCACAGCTTTTTCTTGCTTCTCTGTCTTCACTAGATGCCAAATAAGCAAACCTCTTACTCTGTCATGCTACTTAGTGTTACCAAATAACTCATACCAGCATAAAAGTAGAGGAAATGAACTGAAAAGAACAAAGAAGTCTTTCATGGGTCATTTCTTACACTTCAGTCTCACAACTGCTCCCTGACTAGGTGGGCCATCAGCAATGTCATTAGGATTTATCTTTCCTGTCATATATTTCTTTGCCTGCATAAAGACAGAATCCAGGTCTCCCTGAGAACTATTTTGCCTAGTATTTCTTCAAATATTGCTTAACACTAACACATTGTACTCGTAAAGTATGTGAAAGGGCTGGGTTGTTGCTATGCCTTTTTAGTTGATGTCAGCATGTTGGACTGGTGTCTCACTGTAAAGCTGTCATGGTAATATGCCAAGCTTTGAAAAAAAAAAAAAAATCAAGAAGAAAAACATTGGCACTTAAAAAAGACATGCAAAGCATACAGCAAACCGTGGGGCATGCTCACTGCCAATACATACTTTGTTTCATCCCAGTGTCATTCCCCCAGACTTCTAGAAGGATTCGTTAATAAACAACATCCAAAGGGGAAAAAGTAGAGCAATACATGGCTTTGGATATTTTTACAGACTTTCATGTGACTGAGCTACTTCTTTTTGACGAGCTAGGTTGTGGGTGCATGTCTTCTTTTGGTTGGCCTAAGAGGTCACCTCCTATAGCTCTTTTTCACTCCTCACGTGTCCTCTACTCAGCCTAGTCTGCTTGCTGAGTTGGTTGTCTGAGCATTTAACAACCTCTTTGGGCCCACTTAAACTGATTAGACTCATCCCTTTGGTGGGAGAGCTTAGCAACTGTTTGCCTGAGCACCATGCCAGGAGGTGTGAGGGAAGAGTGAACTCCAGCAGGGAGGTTGTGGTAGAGCTGGGGCTGAAGCTTTTTCCTTCAGCTCAGCTGCAGTAGTAAGAGGTGGCATGGGCACAGTCTGGCTTTTGAGCTGAGCCATGGGCACAGTCTGGCTTCTGAGCTGAGCCACACTCAGCTCCTAGACCACTGCAGTTAAGAAGCAGAACATTAGCAGAGGGTCAGAATTGCCATAGGCTAAAACTGTACTGAGCCAGAGCTCAGGCTAGTTGGTGCTGACTCGTTCACAGTCAGATGATCTGGTTTTCATTTCCTATTAGGTCTTGGGCTGCTTTCTAGGTACATTGACCCCTGCCTGTTCCGTTTGTATTAAATATCCTTATTGAGCCACCAGGAATCTAGTGTTACCCGTTCAAATGTGCAAGAGCAACATCGGGTATGAACTTTTCATTTTACAGAGTGAATTTGCTTAGACTAAGAATTCATATAACAATTCAAACTTGCTGTACTATATCCAATATTACAGCGAGTCTTCCCTGCAGCATGTTGCTATCACTTTGTGTAAAGTCCTGGTGATTCATGGTTGGATGACTGTAGAAAGGCTTTTATTTTTTATCTAAATTGGAGATACCTGTAATACATCTTCTCTGACCCATAAATGAATTACTTTATATTCAGTACAAATATAGAACTGGAAGAGCCACCTGGGCTCTTTGAGTCTGGTTCCACACAGTCTCGGGCAACCAGGTAATAGACATTTATAGTCTAGAAAGGTCCATAGAGCATTTGCTTTTCCTGTGTGTTATCTACCTTTTGTATAGATCAAATTGTTTGTTACTGTAAAATGACAACCTAAATAGATACTAAGTCTTAGAGATGACAGTCATTTAGCCTGACTTCCTCATAATGCTCATCTTAATGCTCATTCCTGAAGTGGAGGAAATTAATATTTGCTATTAATATTGTCTATTAAAGCCAGAATTCAGATCAGTCCATTTGCAGTCCTTATTAAATAAGGACCCCTGCTGGTCCTTATTAGATAGATGAAGGACCAGAGTGAAGTTCCTTGTTACTTAAATGAAACCCATGTTTAGCAAAGCTGTTAAATCACAGCTGAAGGCAGACATCTTGATGAATAAATCAGCATTCATGAATAAATAATTGACATGAGTGCTAAAATGGGTTTCTCATTTTCATGCTGTTTCTGTCCTTGGACAAAAATTGAAACAGTCTGCATGAGTGGCACTGGTGGCCCTTGTGGTGGAGACAAGTAAGGTCAGATTTCCAAAGGTGTTGACATGATTCTGGTAGGACACACAGGAGCATCTCAGTCTGGTGGAGGCTCCAGCTCCTTCGGTTTCAATGGTTCTGATGAGTTAGGGAGCTGGAATGAGCCTTACTAACATGTTTCCTGTAGGACATCAAATAATGTGAACCAGTCCTGCTCTGGGACACATTTGGCCTTTGATCTAATAGTTAAAGGCTCAGTGTGCCATTACCAGTTTGTTGAAGACAGCCGCCTTTCCCTGTAATTGTGCTGGTTATTCACACCAGTGGAACTTTCATCAGCCACCCACTTCCTGGGGACAATTAGTTCCCACTTTGCATTATCAACCTTAAGTAGGTTATGCAGCATTTGGCATACAAGGAAATGAAAAGTTTAAAGAAGAACAATGCTTATGGAAGAATCTTTGTGGTTTTGTTAGTGTAGTGGCTGCATCTCACCTGAGAGGGGGAAGGAATCACATCCAGTGCTCATCTTGCGCAGAGCTGACTCTGGTATTTATTTGTCTCCCTCCTAAGTGCTACATGGGACCCGTAAGAACCATTCCAGCATGCCATCTTATTTTGCTAAATATTTAAAATACCTGTGGTTGTGGGGAAATGCCAATTCTGAAATCTGCCACTTTAATAATACAAGTGGTTTTCAGATGCTGGGGATAAGGATGCAGCTGCTCCAAGAGCCCAAAGTGCTGGTATTCTTAAGAACTGCAGCCAGGCACTTACAATGCACTTGTGTCTTAAAGCCACAGCAAAGGGAAGGAGCCAGTGCCACCTGGGAATCAAAGGCTGCCATTCGTGCCTGCGCAGAGTGGGCAGGCAGAGCCTCTGCAATACCCCTGATATCAAAACAGGGCTCATACGGGACCAAAGTGGTGCCAAGTTCTTGTTATCGTTGCTGTGGTTTTCTCCCTCTGACCTCATGCAATGCTTTCAATAACCATCAGTGCCATTTGCTGTGTGTGAAGGGCCGGCATGTGGCATAACATGCAATCATCTGCAAAGATGCAGTGCTAGTACACTTGCAGAGAGAAAAAGCAGGATGATGTCTTATTACAGGCCATTTTGAGGTTATGTCTGCAGTCACATGAGCTCCTCACCTAGCATACATCAACTCAACTCTATTCAAGTCAGTGGAGCTACACTGATTTACACACACTGCGGGTGTGCTTTGGATTTGTGCAGTATAAAGCCATTCCCTCTCAATTGCACTGGCTCGTAACTTCATGAAGTTACAAAAACAGTGAACCAATATTTGCATATTATAAAACCAACAGGTACATCCTGGAAACAGAGACATTCCCGGAGTCCTGGAGCTCATATCTGCCCAAGCATGTGTCAAGCCAACTGCGTGAGGCATATAAAAGCCACTTGCTAGCATCAGATTGTGAAATACATTAAACGGATCTCATTGTATCATGGTATGTAATGGTAAAAGGAGAGAGTACACAGCATCAGACTCAAGAGAAGTTATGTAAAACTTATAAATTTATAAAAATCCAGCTTTCAGGTGGGACAGTGAATTTGGACCCTGATCGAGACTACCAAAGCTAGCAGTGACCTTGCTCCATGGCCTCCATCATCCTGCAGCCTCTTGCTCTTCACAACTGTTGCAGCAGCAGAACTTCCCATGACAGCTTCTGATTCTCCCACCAACTCTTCTTGTCCTTTGACAAGTGTTCTTGTTTTATTTTGGGCATGAAGCACCTCCCTAGGATAGAACCTGTTATTTGGTAGTTACGATACGCATCTAGGACGCACATATTCCTACTCTCTTAGAAGAGGAAATTATGCCTGGGATTCCCATGTTGTGGATGAAGCCTCTTGCTGTAAAAGGAGTGGAGAAGCAGAGTGAAAGTAAATTGTTTTACCTATTTCACATTTTGGGGGCTTGGGGGTGGGGATGAATTAATTTCCTACATGTGTGGTGAGAACACTTCCTAGATGAGGTTTAACTGATGACCTGGGCAGAGGACCCCCTATTTTTGGACCTCATGAGCCCTCCTGTCCTTAGCGATGCAACACCATGAAAACTGTGCTGCTCAGAGGTAGCCGTCTGGGTTCCTAGCAGAGCTGGCTGGGCGATGCTTGGGGGCTTGTGGACTCTCACTGCCTTTTGCACACAGCAGCTCCCCAGGCAGGGTTTTGAGAATCTGGACAAGCCTTTGCTGAGGTACAGCTCACCCATTACCCAAACTGGTGGCACACAGACCTGTGCTAAAATCTGAGCAGAAGCAATGGACATAAGGACATGCTGTGCCATAAATGGTTTTTTGCAGCCAAGCTCAGTCAGATGCGAAAGGATGCTGCCCTATGGGTCTGCGCATCCAATCTATGCTCTGGCAGCAGACAAGCTAAATCCAAAAACGTGGTCAGCATGCAGGCAGGAGTGGGCCCTGGATCACCTCTGACCTTGCTCTGTCAGCACAGAAGTGCCTAAATACTGAAACTGAGTCATCTGCACAGAAAATTTGGTGGTACAGATGCTGCATAGGGAACCCATGGGACAATGTGTCAGTGTCTTCTTTTATATGTCCTCAGCCATGGGTTTGCTGGAGATGACACTAAAATACACGTGAATGTGGGACCATTGGAAGACATTTGGCCTCATCATGCTCTATTCCGAAGTGCTGCTAAGGGTGGCTTGAGGTTTTTCAGATCCTGTTAGCTTAGAGGCCTACACCAGCTGTGCAAGGCTCAGCGAGGTAGGTTTAGACCTTCTTCAACCTTGAGAAGCCACGTTTCCTGGAGAAGTCTTGTGGAGTCTGTACTATCTACAAACGTTCTTTGGTAGCATTTAATTTTTTTTATTTTTTTTTTTTCTCTCTTGGTTATCTCAGCTGGAAATGCTGCTGTTTTGAAGTTGCCTGTAGGACTTCTTATAATGTACATCAGTTGCTCCGGGATTTTAAAGCTGTGATGTATATTTTTCCCTCATCCATTTATTGCCCTGAGGTTTTTTTGATTTTCAGCCCCTTCCTGGTGGCTGCATCTCTGATCTACAGATCAGACATTCTGGGCTCTTGTAGGCCAGATTTCAAGTGGGTTATAAAACCTGGCAAAAGCTGGAGGAGTCCAGGACAAAAAATACATTGACATTTTTGCAGTCACCCAGAAGAAGCCAATATTTTGCAGTGGAGTCCCAGAGGAAGGTGATGCTCATCCAAAAATTCTTGCAGGAAATGCTGTTGTTCCCTGAAAACTTAAAAAGGGAGAAAAATTTCCCTGCTTTTATGACAAGGGCTACACACCCCCTTGTTCCTCAGTGACTGGTAACAGCAGATAACGAGGTTGCAGAATGGCTTGTTTAACAGAAAGGAAGGCTAAAGTGGAATTGGAGTTCACCTGAATCAGCTGTGCAAAACTCCCTCTGACCCTGCCCAGAGGCTGGAGCGCTGGAGGAGCACAGGGTGCTGTCAATGGCAGGTAATTCATTTTGCTCAGGTAATCTCCCTGCCCTGAGCAGTTTCGGGAGCACACATCCACAAACGATTTTAGAGTATACTATATAAAGTGTATGGCTGGATAGGTTTTTCCTTGAAATGTTTAAAAACTGTTCTTGAATTTTTTTACATAATCTAGCATTTTAACATATTCTAGTCAAAACTATGCTTTTATAAAACATTTCTAAGGCTTTTTTCCAAGATTTCCATTGACTGCAGCGAGCTTTGGCACAAACTCTAACTGTACAAACCTAGGACTATAAATATAGATTCCCAAGGACTTGACTGGAGGGAGTGACAGATGTATAACTTAACTCTGAGATCTGCCAGGGCAACATTTTCCAGAAGCAAAAAATGAGAATCATCTGTGTTAAATTTATCCACACTTGGATTTCTTTGCAGGAGGAATCACTAGGGAGTGGATGACTTTTTAATCTTCCAGTAGTGCAAATTTTGTGCATTGTCTTTGTGATGATAGTGTTTATTACGTTCCTTGGGTAAATTTTACCTCTGATGTAAAGTATATAAAATGTCTTCACAAGGTAGAAGGGAGAATCGATAGCAAATGGTGAATAACTCTCTTCAGTGCCTGCTCGAAGCATTGCCATATGCTCTAATGACACAGTTTAGATCTCAGATCCATATGGCCAGGCTTGCTGTCGATGATACGTGCTCCCTGAGGACCTGATCCAGACCCCACTGAAATAAATGGAAAAGCTGGAAAGCTCCTCTCAACCTCAGTGGCTTTGGAACCAGTCTGAGATACATTGATCTCCCATTGATGCCCCACCACCTAGCAGAGACTTCTTTGCTTGTGGGACTGGAGAGGAATCTTTTGTTCTGTCTGGCTAACAGTTTGAGAGTAGGGTTATATTTTTTCCTCTGTTTCTAGTGACCTTTAGGGCTGGAAGCACATTTTGGACGTCATCTCTTGGGTAGCAGAGTGCTGTGTTTGCTTCTGCTGCGGTGGGGACGGAAACGTGTTTAGAGGGAAGTGCTGATTAAGATCATCAAAGAATTTCCTTTCTTCAACTCAAACAGACCTGCACAATGCAAGTGCTGCAAGCCAAAAAGCAGGATTCAATGCTTTAATCATTATGAGAGGTGATGGGGATAGAAAGGAATCACTCATTTTTAAGGCATACTGGGAGGGAGATGCTCTGTACCAGCCTTGTTGGCACAGCCTTTCTGCCAGCACCCACCCGTGCCCTTCACCAGAGACGGGATACAGGGGGAGACAGGACCTTGGCTTGACCCAGTACTGATGCACTTATGCTTTTGTCAATGGTTTGCAGTGACAAGCACCATAGGCATTTTGAGCCGACTGGCTGCAGCACAGGGCAGAGGAATTCGGAGGAATTCTTGGGCCTACAAGGAAGCTGGGGAGGGACTTTTTACAAAGGCAGTTAGTGATAGAACAAGGGGAAATGGCTTTAAACTGGAAGAACTTAGGTTTAGACTAGGTATTAGGAAGAAATTCTTCACTGTGAGGGTGGTCAGACACTGGCACAGGTTGCCCAGAGAAGCTGTGGATGCCCCCTCCCTGGAAGTGTTCAAGGCCAGGTTGGATGAGGCTTTGAGCAACCTGGTCTAGTGGAAGGTGTCCCTGCTCGTGGCAGGGGGGTTGGAACTAGATGATCCTTCCCTTCCAACCCAAACCATTCTATGATTCTATGCGTTCACAGCACAGGTTAACAGGAAGGCCCCGGGCAAATCTCGCCATCGCGCCTCCTCTCAGTTTTCCCCTCTGTCAGAGGGAATAATAATGGTGACCCCACCTGCCTTCAAGGGTGCCCTTGCAGGGCCTCAGTTGTCTGGAAGGGAACAAGCTCTGCTCGCTGCCACTGGTTCCAGCACAGTGGCTTGGTGGTTACTGAGAGCAGACCTTGGCTGGTTGACAGTAAGGAGCTTCAAAGATAAAAAGGGCCAGTGCTAACTGATTACACTACAGGGCTTGACACACCTTCACAAAACCTGTACTTTAGTGCTTCCTGATGAGTGAGGGAAAGTGAATGCCTCTCTGAAGGGTCCAAGCTCAATTCCCTCCTCCCCCATCCCCGAACCAGCTCTCTTCTGTGCTGGTGGGAGGAAGAGGCTGGAGGCTGGCGGTGGCTGGCCGGCTGGGTGTTGTTCCAGCAGCGGGGAGAACTCAGCTGGCAGCACTCTGACAGTTCAGAGCTGTAAGACTGTCCCCCAGGGACCACTGCCAGATGGCAGAGTATCCCTCGGGCAGTTTTAGCCCTTGCTGGAGCGCTGGAGGGAGCTGAGGCTGGAACTGAGCAGGACAAAGATGCTTTGCGCTGGTTTAACTGGGAGGGATTCACGACAGGAGGGAATGTCACCTGCTGTGTTCCTGCAGCTGTTAGATATTCTGAGATAAGGGAATAGCTGTTTAGGTAGAGAAAGGACCACTGGTGTCAGACACTGCATGAAGACTGAGTTTGAACTACCGTGTGTGCTAATGTTATTCTTCGTTCAGTCATGACTAGCCTTGGAACACATCACAATGAACCCATTTTTAAAAGCACTGGAGATTCATTTACCAAACATAAGGGTAGTCTAATGAAAAGGTATGTGCTGAAATATCTCCTCCACTAGCCTCCGCTGTGCTGCTGTTCATGGTTTTACATGGAGGGAGTTGCTGTGCTGCTCTGCTCCTTCTGTGCTGAGAGTTAGCCTTGGTTTGCTGGACCTTTGTACAAGGAGGGTGATGGAGCTGCCTGCACAGCCACTCAGGGCCTCATCCCTTCCTTTCCTCTACCTTGGCTCTGGGATCCAGCATCAATTCATTGCTCCCATGAGCTCAAAAGCCATGTCTCCTATGATGCAGCCTGCAGACATACTCCCCTTAGAGGTGAAGGCAGCTCCTTAGCTGCTGTGGTGGAGCTTGGTGCTCAACCTGGTACAAGAGTCTGTCTCACAGTCAGTTACAATCTAAATAGGTGAGTGAAAAATTTTGGACACCTACCTGTGTGATGGGTGGCCAGAAGGAAAGGGCTGGTTTTGAGACTGGGGCCCTGGGTTGGCATCCAGAAATGCAGCCTTGCTCCGTAGTGTCAAGTATGCTGTTTAATCGCTGAGCTTCCTCTGCCCATGTGCTTTGGCACAGGGGGTGGAGAGTGAGAAATCTGCTGTTGAAACTCTGGGCTCCCTCATAGGGTCACAGTTTTCACATATATACGATGTGATGTGATGTGATGATGAGTATGGACCTGCTAGTGGAGGGAGGAAGGGGGACTAACAGGGCTGGAACCTCACCCCTCCTAGTGCTGCACATGTGTTTCTGAATCCTGTGACACCATCATGGCCATCTCGTTTGTGACAGCTCAGTCACAACTACAAGCGCCGTGTTGGGGACTATTAAGTTTCTGGATAGACAGAGAGGAGAAGATGGGCTTAAGGAAAATGCCACCGTTCTTGGCAAAATACCCTGACCTTTTATAGCCAATGCTGATGTGGTGAGTGAAGAAATTGCTTCACTGGAGAAATATGAGTTTTAGGGAGGGGTTTAGGAGGGCTGTCAGAAGCAGCCTTACACAGAGAAGAAAAGGAGGGCTCCCAGAAACGAGAGGCACAAAGGGATGCAGTGGCTGGGTGAGAGGTTTCATGGGGCAAGGAGAGCTTGAGGCTCTGGGAGGGTGGAAGGGGTGAAAAGTACAATTTATTCCCCACTGGATGTGTTCAGACCCCATTGTAGTGCCTCATACAGTCTGGGTATCACTGTACCAAGGGCTTGCAGCTACTCAGGGAAAATAAGTGCTGCATAAATGTAGGATCATTATTCACTCAGCATTTAAATTTCTGTGAAGAGAGCAAGTATATTATGGTATTGTTATCCTATGTGGAGAGTTGTTCATTTTTAATTATAGTTCATGAGAAATGCAGACTCTTACAATGTGTCATCTGTTCAAACAGATATATAAATCTTTGGGAAAAAATAATAGTGCTATTAAATACTGTTCTTATAAAGTGTCAGAACAAAGCATGTGTGCACATCTCCTCATATCCAGCAATAAAATAAATCTAGAAGACTAAACAGAGACATATATCCTACAAATATGTACAGCAGCTAACCACGAGTCAGTGGGACCGATCTGTGCAAATCTCTCAGGTACCTGTATGTAAATAGATACCCACACACCCCAAGGCTGACATTGATGAAAAAGGCAATGTTTCATATTCCCCGATTTGCTTCCTCATTCTTCAGAAATCACTGTTCCTGCATTTGGCAAATTTAGGGATAAACTGGGAGCCAGACATCCTATGTGATTCAGGGGGGCTCTTCCTGCCCACCATGGATGTTATTCACATCACCTTGCTGCCAGCTGCTGAGAACTGCAGAAAATGAAGTGTTGCCATCATCCTTTGTCCTGCAGGCAGCAATTTTCTGCTTGCCTGTGGGAAATAATCCTCTTTTAATTTAATTATTCATTTTTCAATTATTTAATGCAGTACTCTGGGATAGCAACAAGGCTTTTGGTTAGTTTTCAAATCGCTGCCACCTCAGACAGTAGAGCACTGGGATCCAGCTCCCTGGGAGGAGGGATTCGTTGTCTTTGAGTTGCTGCTTTCATGAGGAAGGATATGCTGTCTCCTTTCTCTGGCACATCCCTTGGGAAGTTTCCATGTATGCTGCCAGCCTGCTTAGGTCCCATGGAGGCTTGATCCTGCCTGGCCAAAGTCAGTGGCTGTGGATGAGGAGGGCTGAATGGGGCACCATCGGTTTTTCTCCTTCTGCCAGCAAAGAGGCTCCTTGGAGAGCCCCGTGAGCACCCTCCCTGCTGCCAGTGCCTGTGCTGTGCTTTCACATTTTCTAGCGTAGGAAAAGCAAATGCTGGCCCTCCGTGGAGGCATTTTACATTGGTCTGCACTGGCCTCTTGAGCTGGCATTGGATCTCTTCTGGTATGGCTAGGACCTTCACTGAGACTCATTTTCTACACTCAGCTGTATCCATGTTAGTTCCTGAACAGCATCAGCTCTGATTTGAGGTGCAGGAGTCAGCCCTAAAAGATTACTGCATCAAATATAAAAGATATTCATACAGTATTGAGTAGGAAGCTTAAAAGAAAAGAGGTCAGTTCTGCTGTCACTTGTTTTTGATAGATGTAACTCCATTCATTTCTGTCTAGCTAATTTCGTTTTATGCCAGCATAAGTGAGAGCAGAGTCAGGCCTTCCTCATGCAGCAGCTAAAGGGAAAAACATTTCTATTTTTAAAGCTGAAAGCATTTCTTTTATTTACCATGTGTCACTTTGTTGACAGTGATGGTGTAAATGGCACAGAAAAGTTAAATGAGCTATTTATGGCACTACTTATGACCCTAGTGCTCGCCATCACAACAGTTACCAGGCATTGCTTGGGTTCCTGAGCAAGGATAAGGCTGATGGTGTTCACCTTTTCCACCCTAAAGCTGCTAAAAAGGTCTCTTTCTTCTTTATGGTTGTCTGGTTTTGCACAGCTTCTGGATGCTTAATATCTCTAAGCTCTCTAGACCTCTGTCAAATTTGGTCGAAACTGGGCAAAGGATTTAAAAGCTGTTATAGGAGTAAGAGGAGAAGACCAGGGAGGACAAATGAAGAGCTTGCCTCAACCTCTATTTCCCCAACTTAAAAAGGGGATGGGTGTTTGGTGGGACAGTCTGCAGGGCAAGTCCTGGCTCAAATAAACACCTCCCTGTGTGTGGAAACCTGCAGAGACATCACCCAGGCTGGTAGACAGTTGTCTGAATAACAGGGGAAGAGCAGAGCAGCTCATAGCAGCACCCCACGGTGCCTCTAAGACCCTCCCAGGCTCTCTCTGAGCAGCACACCCCCTGCCACGCTGGCATGGGATGAAGATCTTACTTTAATTTTTCTTCATTCACCTTTCTAAGGCCTGGCTTGTGACACAGGAAGGCAGGATTGAGGCCATGGCTGAGGGCTGCTGATTCTGGCATCCCTTTGGCAGGTGGGGACAGTGCAAGGATGGCAGGAGATAAGCAGTGCAGAACAGGCTGGTACTGACCCTCTGTCCTCAGGGGTGATGGTGGACTCTTCCCCTGCTCAATTTGCAGACTTGTAGGAATACGAGATTATACTTCTTCCCCTCTGTGTTGTAGTAAAACCATTGGTAAGGTATCTCACAGAGACATTTTGTCCCCTCTCACAGGAAGAAATTTCCCTCCAGCTAGGAAATTTATTCCCTGTAAAATTGAACAGGAGAATAAGATTTCCAGAGACAGCCTGCAGCAGTAATAAAGGATTATTGCCAATTTCTCAGGCTGTGTGCACAGAGCTTGGCATTCAGGTAGCAAATTTTGCATGCCCAGAACTCCACAACGGGGGGTACACAAAGGTCAGGGTGCAAAGCCCCCACTGAGCAATGACTGGTGGTTTTGAGGATGCTCATCTCCAGATGAAGCTTTTGTTAGAGGTCCTGTGAGGCTTCACCACACTGACTAACAAAGCAAGTCAGTGGCACCAGGTTAACCTCAGACCACTGTGGTGTTGCTTGAATTTCCTAGGAGGCCAATGGCCAAACAGCTCACCTCCCCATCTGCAAGGCAGAGAGAGGGACCCTTTTTGTCCCCTTCACAGGGGGGTTGTTACACTGATTGTATTAAAGATCGTGATGTGCTCCAAGTGCTAGGGGAGTCATATGAGTACCATGGGCTGAGATAAATATAAAATGCTATAATTTAAAGGCTCTTGTCTTTCAGTTGCTAATGGCTTAATTAAACAATAACATTTAACAGATGTGCTTTTTCTCCTCCAATAATTCATTCCATCTGTGTCACAACTAGGCCCAAATTAGCGTATCAAACTGTAAATGTTAATGTCTTATTTCAGTTTTTATGTATTAATGTACATTTACATATATATTGTTTCATCTTCTGATGAGATGAATGCCTCCTTAGAAGGAAGAATTGCACACTGTGGAGTTTAAAGAGCCTCTGTTAGCTTGTAGAATGAGAACAAAAAAAGCAAAAAAACCAGAGATATATGCAAATACAGATACCTTGAAATGAAAATAAAATTGGCCACGTGTATATTAAGGGTGTTACATATGGAACTACAGAATCTGTGGCTCTGTGCTCTTTAGGATAGCGAACATTTTGTGACCCTTTGTTCCTGAAGCAATTTTTCTCCTAGTTTCACATGCTGAGAAAAAAGCTTTCCTTGCTGCATGTGAAAGCATATGACCATCTGAATCCCTGGGCTGAGGAACAGAGAACTTAAGCATAGCTGTAGAGAGCTTTGTTGTTTTAGGAAATAGCTTTAATAGCATTAGAGATGAATATAGCTCTCCTGATTGTTATTATTATTACTTTAAAACACCCTTATTTGTGCTAAGTGCTTTCTCAGAGATGCTTGGGAGTCCTTGAAGACCTTGAGGGCTGTGACCCAGATCTCACAAACCCTCCTATGCGATGGATGCTAAACGTGGGGGCAGTCGCACAGCTGGGGCAGCAGATGAGGGTGAGGAGTGCAGTAGTACCTGCTGGCTCCACGTTGCCCTGCTTCCTAACACGTACCACCTCCTGCGTGCTGCGGTCTCAGCCTGCCTGGTAGTTGGGCTGGGATGCTGCGGGGTGCCAGGCACAGCCCATGGGCTCCTGTTTGGCTGTGTGACAGGTCCTACCACCAGGCCCTCCCAGCCACTCTGTCCCCTGGGGAGTCTCCGGGCTGTCCCGGAGCCCAGTGGGGCCAATGAGCAAGCATGGTGTGTTCCTGGCTGCTCCCGAGACTGGTCTTACAAGCTGTGCAAACTCCACCGCTGAATCCAGCTGGGTGATGCCTGGGCAAGAACCTCCCAGGTCCAGATCCCTTATTTCCTTACAGTCTGAACAGCTTCTTTTAAATGTTTTGGGGTTTTTTTTTCGCTATGAATTCTTATGAACCAACTGGGTTACTTGACTTTCCCCTAATTTAATTTGGATTAATTTATTTTTAATCAGTCTGTCTTCTCAGCACCCTATTAACCTTCCAGTGAACTCTTCCTGTAAGGGAACTGGGGAAGGAGACAGTCTGCATTTGTTAAAATATTAGCCTGCTCTTTGGGTTGCAAAGCATTATACAGCAGAAAAAGAGCTGACATTGTCAGAGGGGATGGTGGGTGATGACCCAACCCTCTTCTCCCTGAAGAACCCAGCAAAAGTGATCTGGTGTCTCCTCAGGTCCCTTTGAGGCCAGCTCACCCTTGACAGTGGTGTGGAAAGCAGCTAGAGCTGTCTCTGCCATGACACTACCAGGCCCTGGCTCATGAGCATCAGACTTTGGTGACTCTGCCCTTGCCACTCTGAACCCAAGAGGTCATTGCAGACCCAGAGACACAGGCAGTCCCTAGTAAATATAACTTGTATGTAACAGGATTAGAGTGGTATCTGCCTGGTTCTCCCTCCTGTCATACTGCCCAGTTTGCCATCTACTTAAAAATTTATTCACTCTTAAACAAATTCAATAATATACATATTATAATAATCTTAGGTCTTAGATTGGCCTCAGTGTTAGCATCTGCCCAGGTAAATTTTGCTGTAAATCAGCCATGATATCTTCACAGCATTGCCTTAAAGAAGGAGAGCTGAACTGTGCTGAGATTGGCAAGGTGGCAACAAGAATTTCCTCTGAGCCACCCTCAAATTTAATATTTTTTTTAAATGAAACAGGGTAGGAAATAAGGCAATTTAGCTAAGAAAGTTCTGGGGGATATGTGATAACTTTGTATTTATTGTGATCTGTGGCTAATTCCTCACTCACTGCCAGGAAAAGAGCAAGGTGAGTGGGGGTCCTCAGCATCACAGAAGTCAAGTGTTGCAGTCTTCTCATTCTGACATAGGAAAATTTCCAGTGACTGCGTCCAAGTTTCATCTGCTAAACACTGACATGTTGGTCACTTGAGTTATTCAGAGTCTATTTCATCTCTTTAAAAATAGGTATCCAATGAACATGTCCATGGGCTATTAAAAGCATAGATATTTCTGAAAATCAGTGGGGCTCTGCCAGTGGTCTCTGGAAAACTCGTATGCCATTTGGCTCAGCTAAATTTGCATTCAGCTTTGCCAGGTTTTCTCTCCTGCATAAGCAGCTGATGCCTTTGCCACGCGGGCTGTTAGCACAGCCGTGAACAGGAGGAGAAGGGCTTTGCATTATCACAAATAGGATGGAGAGGCCTTTTTATTAGGATGCAATCTGCAATCTGAAGTCAGACATGGAGAGACGGGTGGTAGATGCATACCAGTGTCATAGCCCAATGCAGTGGGCTGTGGGGACATCTGCACAGGGTTCAGGAGCTGATGGGTTGTCCTGGAGGGGCTCTACGCCGGTGTCCTCAGCCTGACCTTGGTGACAACCCATCAACTCAGCAGGACCACGGCCCCAGAACACACTGTATGATGGAGACAGCCCATGTGTGAGTTGTGCAAGGCTTGCCCAAGGTCTACATTACAACCATGGCTTAAACACTCAACTGCAGGCACCTGCCTGGACTGCAAGGCCAACCTTAATCTCAAAAGTAAAGTCTTCCCCTGCTTACTAAGGATAGTCAGCTCTGATCCTGCTAACACTCAGGGCTCTGACAGATGGACTCTGGCAGCCTTAGCTGTGGGGCTCAGGGTGTCAGGACCCTCCTGTTTCCCTGTGCCAGGGTGCTCCCAGGCTGCCACAGCAGCTTCACCGGGCAATGTGCAAGGGCAGTGCCTTACACACTGCCAGCAACACCAGCAGAGCTGCTGCTCATGACATCCTCGCTGGAGTCACTCCAGGCTCAAGCGGTGTTTTACCCATGAGCGGATATTTCCAGGACAGGGCCCTGAAAAATGCAGTGAAGGCATTGCAGGAGAACAGCTGTCCCTTTTGCTAATGACTCCTCTAATACCTGCTGTAGCTCTGCCTGGCTTTGTGATTTCTGTATTGGTTTGTGTGCAGAGATCTCTGAAACGAATTGAGGACTGGTGCTGTACCCCTCTTGGAGGACTAGAGTTCAGTCAAGAAAACAGCGCTAGCAGAGCGTCATCGCAAAGTCAACCCCTCAGAAAGTAAGAGATGTTAAAAAGGGCATGGGTTGTGCAAGTTGAATTGAACAGCCCCTACAATACACAGACTTTAATTACTAATGTAATTGAATGCATGTTAATCCTAATCTTAATTTTTCTATGGGACTCTTGCCATCATCAGCGCATAGGATAGAAATCCCTTTAGATAGTCACTACTGAATACAGTATTCTCCCATTTCCCCATCTTGTCCTTTTCTCACCTTTGTGTCCAATTTCATTCTTTGCTGCCCAAGCAATCCTAATTCTCACCCAGTTCCTCATCAGCTTTCCCCCTATATCACTGCCTGCCTGCCACATATGACCTTCCCAGTCACTCCAGGCATTCATGGCTGTGACAAGCTTTCCCGTGTCTCTCAGGGATCAGGTGTGCCCATGTTAATCTGCTCCAGGCTGAGTAATCCCCCTGGCTAAATCCAGTCACTGGGTGTCTCTTCCACCCACTGGTCTGCATTATCCACTCCCAGAGTGGCCTGGACAGGTCAGTGGGACATGCAGTGCTGGAGGAGAAGCAGGCTGGTGGCTGGAGGGATGGAGGACCTCAAAGCTCATCCTCTGCCTCAAAATCACACACCCTTAAGCCAAGCACCTGTAAATTAGGAACGAACAAAAAGCACTTGTTTTCTGCTTGCAGAGGCATCCTTCACTCAGGCAGGAGTCATCAAACCACCTTCTGCCGTTGCTCGCCCCTCTGGTTCAGTGAGGCTGGTGTCCCATGGGCATGGCTCAAAGCCACTCGTACCTGTCCAGCCAGAAAACAGTGTCAGCCAACAATTTCTCAGAGGCTTATTTAAACTATAAGCAAATGACTAATCTATTGTGAGGCAAAACACTCTCTTCCTCATCATGGCCACACAGGCAGATCTCAGACCCAGACCTTCTCTCCCCATGACCATGTGTATGACAAAACCATGTAACTGGGATTATTTTTCTTACATACTCACATACCTGAGGTTAATGCATGCAGTTTGCACACAGCTTTTGTCCAGGAGCAAACACAGTGGCAAGCCCTCCATCTCTGAGTGGAATGAGTTTGGGAGGCTGTCCACTGCTGCTGCCTTTTGCAGGATGTGGTGACTCAAGGCCTCCTTGGTTCGCCATCTGCTCTGTGTCCTCGTCCCTTCATGTGGTTACTCTGAACATCCTCTTGCTCTGTGGCTGTTAGCTGAGTGAGAACAGGGAGTTCTGAAGAAACTGTGCCCCTGCTTTCTATCCCAATATCCATACTGGTACCAGGGGATGTCCGGATGGAAACCCCAGAGTCAGGCAGTAACACAGAACAGGCGAGTAGCACAAGAGTCAAGCACAGAATTATTGGGGAATTCCACCAAATTACTGAAGTTCTTACATGTACCTTAACATATGGTCTTGTTTTCCAAAGGCTTATACCTAGCCCAAATTTGGGAAGATTTTCACAGGAACAGCAGAAGGCACACCCCAAAGGCCTCTTGCACCTGCCAAATTTCACAACTCTGCTCCAAACCATGGAAAAATAGAGCTTGGAAAGGTCACTGATATTTTTAGCCTTTCTTCATAAGGAAATACAGCTATGCAATCACACTGCCGTTCATTCCCTTTGCATTCCCTGCTATTACGTTGGAATTGTTGGCTGGCCTCAGCCAAATTTGACAGAGGAACAGAAGGCGCCAAGTTCCTACAAGCTTCATGAAAATAGGAATTGGGCAAAACAAAGATTCCAATAACGCCAACAATGAGAAGGAAGCAGCAGGCCCTCAGCCTTTGCTGGACAACAGATTATCCTTCCTCTGCTTTGGCAGTAGGTTTCCTTTAGGATATAGGAGATATATTTTGATTGCATTTTACGTTAGCACCTCATAGGCTCTGGGGAC
Organism: Antrostomus carolinensis; assembly: GCF_000700745.2. NCBI lineage: Eukaryota > Metazoa > Chordata > Aves > Caprimulgiformes > Caprimulgidae > Antrostomus > Antrostomus carolinensis. Next base: position 20,141 of record NW_010295426.1, read on the forward strand.
AGAGCTTATGGGCTCCTGAGGAAGGGCCCATGGCTCTTTGTTCCCCTTATAAGATGTAGCAGCCAGAAGAGTGACTGTAGTGGTGCCCTCAGTGCAGCTTTCCTGACGCATTGCCTGGGTATAGTCAAATATTTGGATGAGTTTGTGTGAAGTAAAACATCTTCTGTGATCTCTAGAACCTGAGGATTTTGCTGGAATGTTGGCCAATATTTAAAAAGGGATGTCTGACATTTGACTAACATAATTTATTTGCATCCCTCTGTAAATATGTGCTAATTATTTTCTCACTTTAATTTTATTGACCTCTCACATTTTATGTGGCATATAACATCCTAAGAGGGCAGCAAAGATGGCACACAAATAGGAGGCAAACTTTTATTTGTAACATTTGAAAGAAGGGCTTTAAGCAAGGCTGTTTTGTGCCCGTAAGCAAGTCCCCTTGAGATCCTGGATCAGCAGCCATCCAAAGGCCCCCAAGGACAAGCCAGGTGAGCTCCCATGTCCCGCGGTCCCCAAGGGGCAATCTGGCCACGTGTCAAAGTGGAAAACGACTGCAGTCCTACCTCTGTAGGGTGTGCAGTGCCTCAAAACAGTGAGTAAAGAGCACTCTGCAACTATGAGGAGCCTTTAACAGGCAGGTCAACAAACAGGAGGAAGAAGAACTTGAGTGGCATTCAAGTGTCAGCTGGTCCAGGCTGGCTGATGCAAACACCCATGGTGCTCTGCCAGGATCTTCTAGGGTATTAAATTGCAAATAAGGCTCTTAGTGGACTAGTTAACCTCACAGGCCGGATGTGGGCACAGGTTGCCTGCCTTGTCAACATCTCATCCTCAGGTGTACGGGTTTATGCTTGGCTCTGCTCAGTCAAGTATTTTTTGCTCAGGTGCAGGTCACCAGGTGATGCTGATCTGTGATATCCTTTCTTTGCTCCTGGTGTATCCCCCAGTAGCTGTGTCACCCACAAGTGTTAGCAGCAGTGATATTAGGTTTTCTTCTAAGAAGTTATGAAAAATATTAACTGTAATGGAGAAAAAATAAATTATCTCTGAAGTGGCCCACGTGCAATGCACACAAGAGATGATTCCTAAATGTCTACATCTTTAAGATGTAGACATTAAGCAGCTTGTAGTTGCTTAATTTAATTTAATATTGACACATTGATTTCATGCCATTCTAGTTTCTAAGCCATTATCACGCAGTACCAAGTTCAAGGCTTTTTATCTCTTTCAGCAAAATGTATCATTTCATCAAATGTGTCCAGTTAGTTTGAGAAAGTACATTTTATATAAAACAGTGTGAATTAACATCATTTTTAGTGACCTCCTTTAGTTCTTAGAGCACTGTGCCAGGTGTTGCATTATTTGGCCTGTATCTTATTTCACTTTATTAGTTTGAATCTTAACCCTGTTCTGCAATAAAGCCCTGAAGCCGTTGATGTGCGAGCTGTGTCAGTTTATATAGAAACGACCTGGATAATTTCCATTCTTGTAGCTTCCTTGTTTTATTCCATTCCTAATCCAAAAGTAAATGACAAATTTTGAAATAACCCCTGGAATTAGAATTTACTTTACAAGTGTATTTTGATTTAATTGAAAGATTTTCAATAAAACGATGGATTTGTGATATTTTAATAAGATTGGAACACTTTGCTCAAACTAAGAAAATCATAACTTTATCGAAATCTGTACTCAGGGCATTTGAATTTGTGTAAAAAGGCAATCTCTAGTAGAAAAATATGTTTGGTCAAGACATTTTTTTTATCAGCTCTGTGTAGGATGAGTGAGGAGAAGATATACAGCAATGCTTCCCAAATTGTTGCCTACACAAGTCTGGTGCCATATGAAGCCCTGGCATCTAGCAGGGTACCCACTTGCTCTTTTCCTGGTTTGGTTGCACCAAGTCCCACCAAAAGAGACGACCGGCCAGCTCTGTGTGCTGTCCCTGCCAGCAACTGATAGAGCTGTGCAGTGCTGGCATCCTGCAGCAGGTCTGCCCGTGTACCTGGTGCTCAGAGGAAAGAGAAAGGTATTTTCAAGGGGATTAATGATAAGTAGGAAGGGAGATGAGCCTGAGCACTTGGTGTTCATTACAACTACAGAAACACCAGTCTTTCTGACCAAAGGGGAAGGGAGGAAATAGAGTGACTCATTTTTCCTGAGCTGACCTCAGTTTATACCACCAGAAGAAGAGAATCAACTTTCAATTCAGGCTGTAGCAGTTTATACATTTAAGTCTGGCAGTCAGGGCTCAGCTTCCTGCGTTGCCTGCAACGGCAGCAGCAAGACGGGCTCAGCTGAGGTGGAGACATCTCAGAGTGGTGAAGAGATCTCAGGAGAGATCTCTGCCTGTGTCCAGATATCAGCTGTTCCACAGGGAAAAAAAAATTCTTAGGAATCCCCATTTTACCCTCCTGAGCCAAAGGGTAAGGATTTTTGTTGTCATAGCTCATGATGCCTCCATGGAAGTAAGGAGGTTACCAGGGGGCTGGTGGAGTGGGCAAGGGGAAGCTGGGAGATTTTTGAGGGGCATCCCTGGACCAGATATGGTACCCCTAGCCCCAGGTCCTGATGACCCTTTGCTTAGCTGGTGGTTTGTGCCCACGACTGCCACGTTCTCAGTGTGAGCAGGTATTACCTTTGGTAATTGGATGTCATGAATGGAGAGTACTTACTCAGGCTTTTTTGTGTCTGTTGTTCCTGTGATAGAGGAAAATATTCTCCCATCATGTATCTATTAACATTTTGTATGGAGGTAGCATATCTCGATCTGTCTCTATTACAAATGCAAAACCTACTGTTTTCTGTTCTTACTGTGTAAGCCAGACCTCGAAGTAAGGGAGACAAAAACCCACTGTGTACTATGGAAGATTTCTGATTATTTTTTCTTAAAAGCTGCATGTATTTGTTCCAATGTCTATCGTATCATCACTTGGCTTGATAGTCTAGATACTTAATCTCCTTGATAACAAACAACATCCAGCATGGAGTATCCCACTGTCACCAGATGCTGCAGGAATCTCGCTGCCCGGGTGGGCAGGAGGGCTCAGCCTGGCATGGGGGATGAGGAGCCTGGTAGCAGGGTGCCTGGGAGGGGAAGGAGGCAGTCGGAAGCCAGCCTCATCCCTGCTCTGCTCAGCCCCAGGTAAGTCTGAAAAGCCATGAACCACAACAAAATTAAATTTTCTGCTTTTCAGAAATGTCAAAACTCCGTCCGGTGGAATAATTAATGCAGCTGATTAAATGCGAAGATTACACATTAACAAAGGAAGATAAGCATTTAATTTCCAGCCTTATTGCACTTCAAACTTGAATATTGGTTCCAAAGGTGGCTGCAGACTTATTTGCCTTTCTACATATGTATGTACATAAAATACATATGTACGATTACAATCTCCTGCCCTGCTTTAATAATATACTTAATTGCTTTCTGGCCCCACCTCAAGCTGCCTAAATTAATTTCACAGGGAAAAGATTATTTGCTGTTCGCCTTTAGCAAATAAATTGCCTGCCATCCTTAATCTGGGTAATAAAAGGTACTGCATCAGCCTGCTCACAGTTCTGCACGTTGCATCTGCTTCCACACAAAGTATTACTGACAGCTATTTTCCTTGTGCCAGCCCCAGCAAATGGAGTGAGTACATAGTGTAAAATGTAAACCCAACAGATTTACTCAGAGTCGGATTCCTTGTCTTCCATTACTCTTGCTGTGACATTAAGTAGATTATTTGCATATGACATTTGCATTACGTATTACATCTACCATGCTATCTTTTAAAATACCATGCATTATAATAAATGATAAATATACAGGTGCAATCCTGTGATCAACTCACATGTTTGCATATATGCATACTTGCACATGAAAGCACACAGGCGCACATGAAATACACCCGTACATCCACGCATCTGCCATCACAGAAATCATGGCTGTGGTTCATGCTATTCACATCAATAGTCTTTCCCCCCCAAAAAACCCCTTGGGACACAAATTGGAAAGGGCAGAAGACACATAAAAGAGAAAGAGTGACCAGTGTTCAGGTAGGGTTTTTCCATCTGAGAAGGAGTCCCTGGTGTGATATTTTTCATTACAGGAGGGCAGTGGGAGACAGAACTGACCAAGGATGGGGGGAACACACAACCCTTCACTCTTATTGCTTTCACTGTGGGGATGTAAAAGGTCCATGGTGGTACAAATGTCACAGCTGGGCAAATCTCAGAACATCAGGTGTGAGGCTGTGAAGAAGAGAAGCACATCACATCCTTTAAAAGTAATCCAGTGGGAGGAAGGAGCTCCTGAAGACACTGTAATCTCCTCCTTGGGGTGTACACTGTGCATCTGTGCTTAAACATTCAGGTGACTATGTGTGTCTTTGGTGGAAGACACTGAAAGCTTCCAGACAGCTTTTTTGTTGTTGGTGGTGGGTTTGGGGTGGTTTTTTTTTTTTTAATTTATCAGGAGGAAGGGGTAGGAGGTGACATTTTTTCTTCTGATAAATATCAGACAGGTTCCACATTCAACTTAACAGAAAATAAGGACAATGCCAGCAAATGTCAGTGCAAATTTTGCCATAGCCTCCTTTTGTACTGATTTAGTTCAGCTCCCCATCAAGCGAACAGCCATAAAGGGCATGACATTGTGAGAGGTGGGACGTGGTCAGGACTGGGACACAACTTGCAGCAGAGAAGATTGATCAAGATCAGTCCCTAACATTGGCAGATGTGGAGGAGTACGGGATAGATTGTGCATGGTTTTGGTCCTCAACGTACTTCACAGCTGGTCCCCATTTAAAGCCAGGCAGATATGGGATATTGCCAGCCTGCCTGGTTTAACATATAATTCCTCATCCAAGCAGTGGGGGGTGGGCAGCTCCTCAAAGGCAGGAGGTAAAGGCAGTAATTAAAGTAAATTGAAATGCACTGATGAGTTCAGGAAGCGCAGGGCAAGAGGGGAGGTGGGTGCTCAGCAGGGGAGTGCTCCTTCTGCTCCTCACAAGAGGGAAGAGCTGCACCTGCCTGGCTCCAGCCTGCTTTACTTCCCGTGGAGAGCATCCTTTGCCCAGGATGCAAAGTAAGAGATTTCCTCTGTGGTTGCTCCTCAGCCTCCCTCACATATGGGCTCTGTGTTTGCCTTCTGGGTGTTCTTGGGCAGGGGCTGAGAAATTGAAGCAGTCATGCTGCTCCTTCTTCACCTGTGCTGTTTTCCAAGATGGGCCAAGTGATGCTCAGCTGTATCCCTGCTCCACCTGCACCGTGGTCATTCGGTCACGCCAGGAGCTGGATCTGGACAGCCTGGAGCTGCCAGTGTACTCAAGGGCATGTCCAGCAGCAGCATCCCCAGGGCTGAGCATGCATAAAAATGACAACAGTGACACTTTCCATGTACAGGGCAATACTGTGCACGACACAATAACCTCAGACAGAGCATTGCACAGTTGTGGCTTTTTCTACCTGTACCTCTGTTGACACATTGTGAGATGCCTCAAGCAGACCAACAAGGCCAGCATTGCACTGCTGGGCAAAAAAAAGGCAGGGAGAGGAACACCTTCTGCAGGAGAAGGGGCTGGGTAGGCTGGGGTGTATCAGCCTGTAAGAGAGATGGCTGCAGGGCAAGGGTGAGCATGAGAGAGGTCTGTGAAAGAAAAGGAAGTGGGAAGGAACTTTAATTCCTTCTCACCAGATTTAAAGGCATAACATAAATTTATTAGGCAGCAGGTTTAAAAGAAGCAGGGGAAAAAAAAGGGGGTATTTCAGCACTTAGTTGCCCTTTGAGATTGTTGACACAGGATGGTGCAGATGCCAGGAGGTTTGTAAGGGGTCAGATAGCAGCTAGACAAATTCAAGAAAGCAAAATCCTTCAAGGGCTGCTAAACACATGGATGTCGCCTGAAGCCAGTGGTATTCTTAAGCCACCAGGTGGGATTGCCCTGGAGCAGACTCCTGCACTTTCCTTACCCCCTCCCCAGACATCTGCTCAGGCTGGGGGGTAGGGGCTGGGGAGGGCTGGCTGCCCAGGACGGCTGTTCTCTGTTCTTGCAGCCTGCTGCCCTGTTTTGACATTCCTCCGGAGTGAATCACCTCGGCCAGCTTTGCCTCCTGGAATTAGACATTGCAAGGGCAGAAGCTGAAGGAACCCTGGGCACTCAGCCCATGGACCGAGCAGGGAAGTTCCACCCTGAGCTACAGGAGTACTAGGCTTCAGGGAGGCCCCAGTGTATTTACGTCCCTGCCACACATGAAGGCTGTGATGAGTAATTGCATGCTAATGAACAGGCTACTTTGCAGATTGCAAGATACTCTAGAATACATCATACACATTTGTCACAGGGCTCCTAACTTGCTCTGGCCCGTTTTCCCCCACTTCAGGAATAAGGCACCCTCAGTTTTGCAATGCAGTATTTTGCTCCTTGTGAATATCATGAGCAGCAATGATTAATGGCAGATTTAAAACAAACAAAAAAACAATGTAAATATGAATTTCAGAGTTTCTTATCTGGTGTCTTTTGATGCCATTTCATTGTGCAGCTTGATGGCACTTTAAAAAATGTTTCATGAAAACTTTCTGGCATTGCTGCAACTCCCCATTTCTGTAGCTCTGTGCTGTGAAACACCAAGGCTACAAGGAGCCCTGAGTTTAACTAAGCTCACAGGGACAGAAAAACAGAAAACTTCATGCTCAGACCTGCTGCCTGCTAACAGCAAGGAAGCTGGTTTTAATTTTAGAGGTGAGAATTAAACCATACAGGAACAAATTGTGAACAAAAACTAAACTACGCAGGAGAAACTCCTAAAAATTAAAGTGTAGGAAAGGGAAAGGAAGGCAGGCTGTGCTGTCTGGGAAGAGGCTCCCTACCCAGAGCCTTCACTGTGAGAGCCCCCAGAGGCTGTCCCCAGGGAAGTCCCCAAGGATGCTTTAGGGGCAGCCTGGGGCCAGCTGGCTCATCAGGTTCCCAGCGGCTTTAATTGTGCTGCACCTCGGATTTTCCTCCTTCCTCCCTCTCTTTCTCACAAAGTGAGTCCCTTGGGACTCATGAGGGGTCATGAGGAGAGGCACACTGCCTTGGCAAGCTCTTGCAGAGCCCTGGTGAGCAGAGGCGGACGAGTGAGTCTCTGGAATTCACCCTTTATCTTTCCAGGTACAGCAGCCATGTCTGGCCAAGGGCTGGCTGAGCCAGCCAGCGTTTGCCAAATCACACCAGAAAGGTAAAGGTGCTGCATGGCATAGCTCTTGCCTGGGGCTCAGCTCTCTCTGTCCAGCTGTTGGCTCCATGTCTGAGCCGGCAGAGCCAGAGGCGGCGGGAGCTGGTGGAGGGGCCACGTGTGCTCCCAGCAGGCAGAGGAGACCCAAGGGAGAGCCGCTTGCTTTGGGAGGGGAGAGGAAGAGGAGGTGGTTGGCAGAAGGCCTGGGCAGCCTCACCAAGGCGTCCCACATGAGGAGTGGCAGGGGAGGTGGGCTGGGGTGTGCCTGTGCAGGGTCACAGCATCCTCACTGTCACACCTGTCCTTGATTTGGACTGTTTGGGACCTCCCGTGGAAGGCGGATGGGAAAGCTGAACGCCAGCCGGGATGTGACTCCCTGGCACATTGCTGACCTACCCAGTGCTGGGTAATTGGGCCGTTCTCCTCTCTCCAGAGACCACGGCCAAAGAGCAGGTGAAAGGGTCCAGATTTATCCTCACCAACCTCATTGAGCACATGTAAGGCTGGGGGGCTGCTGGCAAGGCAGCCGCACTCAGGGCACGCCAAGAGCTGCTGGGCTCCACCTTTCAAGGGAGGATGACCTGTGCTGAAGCACCGGGGCTCAGCTTCAACTTTAAAATCTTAATATCTAAGAAAAACATTTTTTCCTTCAGTTTCTGTTGGAGGTGGGCTCAGACTGAAGCCCTGGGTACATGCTATGGCTCAAACTCAATACATAATTGCAAATCCGGGGTTCTCAGGCTCCGTTGTTACTCAGGGATGCAGCAGCATCCCAGACGCAGGTATCAACAATGCTGGGAGTACCTGGAGCCGGAGCTAGAGAGCTGCTTGCATCTTGGGTCTCTTAATTTATTCTTAATGAGAGCTGAAGTCGCTTGTGTATGTAAATCACTGATTATTGTAGTTTTACTACAACACCATCTGCTTTCGTGGAACTTTGTGGCCCTAATGATAGTTGTCGCCACGAGTGCGCGTGTGAGTACTTACACAGAGTGTACAGGTCAGATAGCCTCAGCCTCAGCAGGCAGCAACTCCACTGGAGACTATAGAAGCCAAGAAGCTCTGAATTTGGAGGCAGTGCATCTCCGCACACAGAACAGGGACCTGAATTGTTTAAAGACAGTGACTGGAGTTATTCATTAAAAGGAGTATCTGTTTCTACCTTGCTTATAATGAAAGCAGCTTCCGTGGGATCGATAGCCTGATGCTGAGAATTTTTCTGCCCTGAAAGCTTTCTATTTTAATGCTTTTTAAAGTTACTAACATAAAAGAAGGAATGAATATTCTTTCCCCCAGTTTAGGACAGGTTTTTGTAGAATAAGTTTGTTCCAGCCCAAGCAAGCAGGTTTCTGTTCCTGAAACTGGTGTTTGCACCAGGGCTGGAGGAGCAGCAGCAGACCGGCAGAAACACTGGGTGCACCCAAGACTTAGAACATGAGATGAGCAAGTCCTGGACTTCAAAGATGAGGCACAAAGACCTCTGCTATTGGAGAGAAGTGTGAGAGGAGTGAAGGAATCAATCTGTTAAAAGAGCAAGGTTTTGTATATCCAACAGCAATAACATTTCAGACCTGCAATAACACATAGCATTAAATTGGGCAGAGTGTTCAAGCTGCTAATATATCTCATTGTCATGTTTCTCCTAGTTTTGCTTTCTGCTGAAGGGATGCTTTTGGAGAGCCGAAGACAAAACCTTCAGGTTTATAAAACAAAAGGGTCTTTTAAATTTTTTTTTAAATTACTATTTCAATAAAACAATGCATCCATTGCTTAGTTTAACCATCCCTGGCTGGTCTTGGGAAGAGAAAGAAAGCAGGGCTGTCTGACGCAGGAGGAGCAGAAAGCACCAATGGCAGCTGCGCTTCCTTGTCCTGGCCGAGCAGGACATGAAGCATCAGCTCACCACCTCAGTCCTGGAAATAATCTTGCATCCTGAAATGTGCTTGGATAAAAACACACCCCAGGTCCAAAGAGCAGCTAAGGTGAGAACAGAGAAAAGGAGTTAGGAAGCTTTCACCCCCTCCCCAGCTTTAGCAGGGAGCCTCTGTGTTTGGCAGCTGCCTTGCTGAAGAAGTTCGGAGTTATTTTTAGGCATTTGAGATTCTTTTTTGTACCCCAGAACTCTCTCCAAGACTACAAACAGGAAACCAACAGGAAAACTTGGGTTTTAGATTTGCTTTGGATGGCCAGCATTTCCCGGAGAGCTGGGGAGGGCTTGTCCCAACCCCTGGTCTCCCAGCAGGGTGGTGGGACCAGCAGCAGGGATGCTGGCTGTGCAGGTGCTCTGCATCATGGGGACAGGACACAGGGCCACTGCTGGCCCCAGGGTTTGGAGACAGAGCAGGGATGATGCTCCAGAGCACCATGCTGCAGGTACCGGCGTGGCAGCCTCCACTGGCTGGGCTGTGCTTTGAGAGAGTGAGACTTTGCTTTCCACCCCCCCTGAAAAGACCAGGAAATGTCCTGATCTGAACTTCTGGGGCTTTTTGCTGGTTTGTTTTCTTTCCACTGTGCTGGAAGGCGCAGTGTCCATCGTGGGAACTGGCTTGTATCTGCCGAGACCATGTGTGCAGCCTGCACAGCAGCTCAGGGTGATGGTTGCAAAGCTGCAGCTGTGCCTCATGTGAGGGCAGAGGGACAGAAAGATGTTTCCCATCTGCACATCTCACAGCGATTATTTATGGCTTTTGAAGAAATTCCAAAGTTTTTTGTAAAAAATGTTCAAAGTCTTTGAATTGAGGCTGGACCTCTGAAAAGCCAGACACTGCCTCTGGCAGGGCTCGTGAGCTCAGTGCAGGAGTTCCTGGGTGAAGCTTCATGGCTGAGTTGTGAGGAGATAAAACCAGGTCATGGCAATGGTCTCTTCTGGCCTGACTATGGATCGGTTAGCTGGCAGAAAAGCTGGCTTTGCAGGGAACAGGATGGAGCCTGGCTTGGTAAAACTAGGGTCAAAGGTGGAAATGAGGTTGTCCCTAACACCATACCTCCCTCCAACAACCCTCCACCAGTTTTTGGCATCCGATGGGGATCTGCAGAGGACAACGGAGACGGGAGCTGCAGGATGTCGTGCAGCATGGTCCTCCTTTGCGCTCCTTGGCTGAGCTCAGAGCCATGCTTTACCCGTCCCACTCGGCTGACTTGGGGTGTGCAAGGAGACAGGTGGGAGGGTGGAGCTCCAAAAGTCCATTGTGGTGGGTGGCCCTGCTTTTACAGACAATTAATAATGGATCACATTTGAGCAGGCTGCAAACTGAAGGTTATAGAATTGCCAGAGGAGGAAAACCCAGCGGGAGCAGGTGGCAGGAGAGATGACTCCAGGTACTGTCAGCTATGCCGGCTTGCAAGCAGATGGCACGGAGAAGCGGAGGCTGTGAATTAGTCAGTTTGGCTTTATTTTAAGTGGAGGACAAAAAGCACTATGGACAGTTGACCCAAGATGGATGCCTGTAGCCATGATTTTATCCCATGTGTTTCTGTGGGGCAGCACTAGGTTGTCACCTCAGGTGCAGTGCGGTTCCAGCTCTATATTTATCAAATGGGGAGATAAGCCCCATGCTGCTCGTGAGTTGCACCTTCTGCTTCTCAGTTCCTACCTGCCAACAGCAAGCAGGATGTTTGTTATAAAATAGAGCTGTTTTTAGAGCAGGAGGCTGATTGCTGGCTGCCTCCTGGTTGTCTCCAAAGAGGCAGGGGGCCACACACCGAACCCTTTCCTGATCTCCTACGGGACGTGTACCTGTTGGAGCATGTCCAGAAACGGGCCACAAAAATGATCCAAGGGCTGGAGCACCTCTCCTATGAGGACAGGCTGAGAGAGTTGGGGCTGTTCAGCCTGTGAAAGAGCAGGCTCCAGAGGGACCTTATAGCATCTTCCAGTACCTGAAAGGTGCCTGTAAGAAAGCTGGGGAGGAACTGTTCACAAGGGCGTGTAGCAATAGGACGAGGGATAGTGGTATTAAACTAGAAAAGGGTAGATTTAGGTTGGATATCACGAAGTTCTTAAATATGAGGCTGGTAGATCATTGGAACAGGTTGCCCAGAAAGGTAGTGGAGGCCCCATCCCTGGAGATATTCAAGGTCAGGCTTGATGGAGGTCTGAGCAACCTGCTCTAGTAAAGATGTCCCTGCTCACTGCAGGGGGGGTTGGACTAGATGACCTTTGAGGGTCCCTTCCAACACAATACATTCTATGATTCTATGATTCTCCAGGTCAGGCAGTGGGAAGGCAAAGGGGACTTTTCACCTTTAAACTTTTCCATGCACTGTGCCCAGGTGACTCGCAGCAGTAAAAGCTACTCCCAGTGCGGGCTGGGTGACGATGGTGCCAGCATGGCTCCCTGGCAGCCCATAGCTGGCATAACTTGGCCCCACGGGCAGCGTGCTGCTCCAGCCCCAGCTCCTGCACCAGGCATGCCACCCCGTGCTCCTCCTCACAGCGTCTGTTTTGTACATGGGCTAATATTTTCCATTCAGTGCATCCAAAAAAAATACAGCCCAGCTGGGCCAGAGAGTCCTCTGCACCATGACACCCTGGGGCTGCAAACATCCATCCCTCCAGCAAAGACCTGCATCCAGAGATCTCTGCTCCCAGCTGCCCCAGCACTCAGTTCCCACAGCCAGCAATGACTTTTTTGCCTTCTGGCACTCCTGACTCCTCAGGGCGGCTGGGTGCTGGGGTGAGGGATTGCACTTTGCCCATCTCCAGGCAGATGGCTGAGACCTGAGATGAAGTGGTGCCCCAGCCGGCCATGGAGCTGACAGGCCTCCACACTGGCAACCAGGAAAGGCAGCAGAGGATGCAGGTGCCATCCAGCCTGGGTGTTAAAGTGCAAACTGTCAGACTGGGGTTGTGTGCCTCTCTTTAGAACAGCTGGTGGGAAGGAAAGCCATAATCTAAGGCTGGCTTTGGGCTTTTCTGCCTCCTCAGGGCTGTATCCCATAGTGCATTTTTGGAAAGTGTGGTTTTGCACAAGGGGAGATTTCCCACCAGGTTCTCCCCCACCATCAGGTAGGAGGAACGTCTTGCGGTGCCAGACAGAACCATCACGATGGTGATGGCCTGGCTGAGCAGCAAGGCTGGAGGTGTGCACAGCAGCCCCGCAGCTGCTCCATGGGGGTGTCGCGCCGGTGCTGACCCAGCAAGCAGCCTGTGCCAGCATACGGGCATTTGACCTGGCAGGGCTGATGGCCAGCCAGAGCAAGAGGCAGCAGATGTGAAAATCATGGCCCCACAACGTACCAAGAAGAAGAATGGAAGAATAAAAATGAATATGCACTAGGGAAACAAAAACTACAGTGGGGGAGGGATGTTTGTATAAATAAAACTAATTACTCTCTAGTTCTGCTGTTTATATCTTTTCTTTCCAGGTTCTGCCTATCCCAGATTGCAGGTGCAGCACAGCTTCCTGCAAAAAGCCACAAAGCAGATCAGCAGCAATGGGAAAACTTCCCTGGATGCCTCTCCCATGCCTCTGGAAGAGTTCCATGGCACGACCTTGACACACACAACAAAGACAGCAACCTCGCAGCGCGGCCGGGAAGCGGGCAAGCGCAGCAGCAGCATCTGCTTCTCCCCAAAGGCTTGTGAAGAAATTCAAGGCTGATTCTGCCAAGGATGTGATGAATCCTGATTACTAACACACCTTGCATAATCATGGCTGGGAAATCTCCCTGTCACATGGGGAAAGTATGGCGAAACAGAGACGGGGGCAGAAAATAAGGAGCTGGGATCATTTTTGTCAGGGTTTGCAGGAGTGATTCGTAAATTTGTTAAGGCTGGTGGTGTTCAGTGCATGCCTTAATGATCTGGAAAAAGAGGTGAGCAGTGAGGTGGCAAATCTGCAGATGGCCCCAGATTGTTGCAGTTGCTCAGGATGAGGCTGTGAAGAGCATTTTTGTGGTGAGAACCCTGCCCAGGAACTTGGCCCTCGATTTGGAGCAGCGGGGGGGGTCCCGCTCATTTGGGGCTCTCTGGTGGCACCCTTTGTATTTTGGTTATAGCACACAAGGCAGCAGGGCTTCACCTGCTCTGTCTTTCAGATAGGTCCTGAAATAAAGCATGTGACAGCAAATTTTGGAGTCCTCCACGAGCTGGAGAGCACACACCCTGGGGTGCAGTGCAAGCAGAGTAACAGGCATGGGGGGCAGCTGGGGAGCTGGAAATGAAGACATGGGGAGAGTTTTCCTGAGGCACAACCTCTCTACTGAGGTCTGAATGAGGAGGCCTCCCAGGCCCTTTTCTCCTTAACTTTGCCCTCCATAAATTCACTCCTCATTTATCAAAACCAAAGCAGGCTGCTGCTCTTTTCTAAAAATGATTGTGAGTCTCACCCAAGGCTGAAATTCAGTGCACCATTGGGAATCAAAATAGGTGGTTTTACTGGGCCAAAAATGCTGCTTTCCCATATGTTCCCTGTACAGTGGAGCAGTGGCCAAGGAGGGTAGGATGGCACTCAGAGCGGGCTGCATCCCTCCAACTGTGTGCCCACAGTGGCCCCTACCAGGGCCTTGGGCTCTGCCTGGGCTGACTGAGCTGCTGTGTGTTGCACCTTGGCAAGTCCAAGGAATACAGAAAGTAATGTGGAGATATAATGCATAATCAGAGCTTAATCATATATACATATATATATAGCTGTAACTAATACATTTATGTGGAGTGGGTATAAGAAACAGTCATGAAATATTGGAGAGAGGTACCAAACACTCTATGTTACAACATTTGATTTGATTTTTCAAAGCCTATATCTAAAATGGAGATCATGCTTTACACAGTGGTGGCCTGCTCATCAATGTTTGTAAGATGCTCAGACATTGCCAAGGTTGCAACCACACAAGCAGGCAATAGAGTGGCACTGTCATCCTTTTAATAAGAGTTTCATTAATCTAAAAATTAAATGTAAGGCATTTGAGATTTACTGAGAATGGAATGGAATGGTAGAAGAAGATGAAGAAGGAGGACGAGAGGAGAGGAGAGGAGAGGAGAGGAGAGGAAATTAAATTTCTGCCAACAACAGATGCCAGACTCTCCCTCTGGAATAGCCACAAATCCTGAGGAAAACAGCATCATAAGCCACTTCCTCTTGGACCAGAAAACAATAGCTGTGTGCTAAGCCTCTGCTGCATCCAGGCACAGGCTTAAATGAGCTGTGCTGAACAGCAAGACACCAGCATCCCCACATTTCCTAAAGATCTTTGTCGTATTGCTTCAAATTCAGGGCCTGACTTAGCAAGATCAGGAATTTAAATCCACAGAAATCACAATTTCAATAGGCTTAAATATGTGCTCAGCAGCCCATGAGCCTGATGGACCAGACTGTTTAATGCAGCAGTCTATAGAGCTGTGGAAAACACTAAGGTTGGGTCTCACTGCACTTTCAAGTTGTTTAAAGATGTTATGGTGTGTGCGCTAAGATGCTGTGCTGAATCAAACCTGAGAAAAGCACCTTGTTATGCCATGGTCAGCATGTTAGATGGTATTATCTTGTACATGGGGGAAGCTGTCAAAACTCAGGAAGATGACTTGTGTATAGCTTCAAAAAGCATGCCTTACCTTACTGTTTTCACATATATAATAATGTTGTGGCAGCAGTAGTGAAGTGATAAAGCAGAGTCTTGAGGTAGCTCAGCAGGAGTGAATAAATCTTCATAATTGACAGGCCATAATAATAATAAATAGGTGGAGAGTTTATTTTTCCCTGTATCCAGTTAGAAAATGACTATGTGGGAATCCTTACCAGCAATTGGAACTCTTCTAAATAATTACCAAATCAATCCACTCTGCAACCTTGGCCAGCTTCAACATCTCAATAATTAAAAAGGTACCACTTGTAGGTAATGGTAAAGAGAATAGATATTTCCCCTTGGAAGCTTTTTTCTTCCTCTTTCCCATTGTTTCCACTGCCTTAAGCCATACTCTGTCTGAGTATCTCCCAATTACACTGACACGCCTGTTCCAGTAGGTCACAGAGGCAAAGCCCACTGCGGTCCCACACCCCAGAGCACGCGAGGGATGTTTCTGCAGAAGCAAAGCTGGGTTTACTGTGCTGAAGGTGATCACTGTCATTAGCTGGAGGATGAAGCAGCAGTGTGTTTTCAGTAAGTTGACTTAATACCCTTATCCATTTTCCTGCTGGTGCTCACCATGTGAATGCCAGGCAGGATGAAACACACAGCCACGTGCCCAGGCTGGTTGGGGAAGGAACATTCAAAGCTTTTCTCACCTGAGCATGAAGGTACCCGGTACACAAAACTGTGATTTGTTGTCTGTTGAAGGTTTGTACACTGCTTTTAGTGTACACTGCTTTATACATGCTCAGCTTCTGCGTTTTCCAAGTATGAATTTTGAGAGCTGCTCTTCCAGGGATGGAATCATCTGCTCAATGGTGCTGTTCTGCTTTCCTCTGATATTACAGCTCTTCTGTGGCCTGGTTTGCTTTGCTTGCTACTACAACCACACAGTATATTATCAGCACTCCATAAATGCCTCAGCCGTCTCGAGGTGAGATACAAGATAAGAAATATGAATGCCTCACTGTTTGGTTTTTTTTTTTTGTTTGGGGGTTACAAATGGTAACCCCCATGATGGTTAATAGATGGTTAATCTATCACAGCATCTCAAAAGGCGGTGTGTTTGCTGTTGTTTAAAATTTGTATTTTACCCTGTGAAATGGGATTGCTGCTATTTGTTGGCATTTGACATAGTAAAAGTGACTACTGGAATGCTGCAGGTCACTAAAGGATGTTGGCAACAAAACCCCAAGTATTTTCCACCTTTAAATGGTTTCTTTCCACTCAAAGTTTAAGATTTATGATATGGTAGTATTCTGGTTTTCCATGGAAGACAAACAGAGCTGCTGGTTTTGGTCTCAGCAAAGCTCGGTCCTCATGCACCTGATAGACAGCAGCATGGTAGTGACATTGATAGAGTTTTATTCTTGGTTGAGCTTGAATACTCTGATCTCTCCATTCCTACATGGTGCCAAAAGGAGGAAAGTGGCCTATCTGCTCCCCTTCTGGGGGCAAATGTGAGCAGGTTCAAACTTAAGCTGTCCTAGGTCAGCCAAAGCCTATCTGGCTTGTTGAGCTAGAGTAAAGGCACATAAGAAGATGGTGTGACTAACTAACATTATCTTCAACCACCTTTGACTTCACCATCCAGATATGCATTTATAGAGGGGTAGGCAGGGGAGGTGAAGGCACAAATGAAGCACAGGAGTTAAAAGCCCATCTTCAGACCCATAAAACCTGTCGTGCACCTCTATACTTGCAGTGTACAAATACTGCAAGTCCATAGGTGAAAGCAGTGGAGCTGCAAGGATTTCAGCCAGCCAAAGATCCCTTACAAAGTAGGCAAACTATTGGCAGCTACAGCCAAAATGTCATGTTGCTCCAAGCACACCATTGCTCAAGGACCCTTTGGGGTGGGCAGTGATCAAAGGCACAGCAATGGCAGCCCAGTGACATACCTTGGGTCAGGAGGGGTGACCAGACTTGGCATGGGATCTAGTAGAAATTGCAGCAGAAGGGCAGTAACTGGCCACATGCAGGGAAGGGAAGGGAGTTGATGTGTGCAAAGAGTCAGAAAGAGGGCACAGCAATCTATCCTACCGTGATGACTGGCAACCAGTGCCATGGGCAGGTGGCAGTGTCCACATCAGGCCATCTGGCTGCATGGCACGAGGGGTGCCAGGGCTGGGGAGCAACCTGCTGCCTGGACCCAGCCTACGGCAGAGGAGCAATGAGCTGCCCCAGGGCCCACATCCTCAGTGTACAAGACCTGACAGCCCAAATGACATTCCCTCCATGGACTCTGGCCCAATCAGGTCCAATTAGACCTCCAGGTAAAGCTGTTGCGTCCTTCCTAAGGCAATGAGCAGCCGGGTGAGGCAGGAATATCCTCATTTCCCTTTCATTGTCCAAATACCCTTTGCTCTGATGGGGTTGCACAATGCCTGCCTGCCAGGACAGCTGGACAATATCCATCAGCCTGCTTTGGCTGTGCTGTGGGGAGCATTTCCAAAAGCAGCTGGCTGACATAGGTGCTCATATTGTCTTGCAAGTCAACAGGACTTGTGCTCCTTTGAAAACTTTCACTCTGCATGAGCAAAGACCTTTAAATATTTTTAAAGCCGCTCAAGAGGCACATAAATATTTGGGTACAGTCAGCCCTATTTTAGACAAATAAAACTACCTACAGGGTCCCTCAAAGATGCTCACATCATGCCAAAGATCAGTGTGGGGCTGGTGTCTCCTCTGAAGGTTGTTTGTTTGATCCATTTGTTGTTCTGATCCCTCTTTCTTCCACCTCTTCAACCCCTGCAGAGAAAAGTGGTGACATGATTTATAGAGGCATTTCGAGGTATTTCTAGGTATGTGAATATTTCCAGCCAGCTACCTTGTTTGTGCTACTTGCTCCGATGGCTGCTGTGCCCAGGGCTTCCTGAACAAAGGCTCCGGACAAATGGATCTTTGTCCTCACTCCCAAGAAAGGTTTAAAAAGAATCATCTCCTTCTATTATTTCCTTGTCTTGTTATTTTATTTTTTTCCCTTGTGCAGACAGCAGCATTAAGCCCGCTAGAGAATGAATGAATATCAATGAGAGACAGGGCAAAGATGGATTATGCAGCAGTTCTTTCCCAAAGTTATAATGAAAACACCTAAAGGGAGGTGTTTTCACCTAAAGGTGGCATTGCAGCAGGTAACACACACCCACCCACACCATTTTTGGGAAACATCCATATATACTGAAAAATACCTCCTGTGTGGGCAAGTTCCTAAGTGTCCATCCAAGTTCATGGTGCACATGCTCTTTTAACAGTTTTGCATAGTGATTGCTTCCTTTCTCTTACAGACAGAGGTGCAGCCGGAGCCCAGGGATGTAACAGGCTTGGGGCACCATCAAATTACTCAGGCTTTGCTGTGAACTCCCAAATCAAGGACTGTTTCTAATTATACGATGCATTACTTGGGTATTAAAGGAATTGATTACTTGGGTATTAAAGGAATTGATTCCTTGCTGGCAGGGAAAAGAAAGATAGATGTGTTTCTAATGGAGGGCAGAGACAGAGGGAGGGAGAGATGGCATCTATCCCATCATAAACACTGTGCCAGATACACCTTCCCTTCAAAATTTTCCTCTTGCTCTATGTTTGAGCCCAGCTGTTTGCCCGGGTTGCCTTTTGGCAGCATCCCCTCCTCTGCAGCCACAGTTATGCCCTCACAGCTCTCCATTTTTATTAAAAACGAGGAGGGAAGTGGTAGGGAAGCTGGGGCATGAGACCAGTGTCCACAGCCAGAGCTGGTGTCTCTCCTGATATTTTTTCTGTGTTCCCTGGACCCTTCTCCTTTCCATAGTCCTCCAAAACAGGGGAACAACAGCTGGGAGTTACAGTCCACATTTCCTTTACAAGGTTGCCTAGGTAGGACCCAGCTCTGGAGGCTTTCATGGCATTGGTAAATTAGTAAAGGAGTGGTGTGGCCCCAGAGAGGAACAGACCAGAAAGCAGAATTTTCCGTGAAGCTGTGAGCAAAGTAGCCCAGCCCTGCCCTCCTCCTGCCAAAATAGTCACCAAAATATAGCCAGCTTTAAAAGGAAATCCTGGGTAAAAGCTAGTTGGTAACACAGCTTTTGAAAAATGCAAGTGCTAGGCTTTTCACTGCAAAGAAATGGCTTGCAGGTGAGTAAACATTTTGCAAGCATCATGAGCATTTTTTGCAATGGAAAAAACATTTCCCATGGCAATTTCTGATGGTGAAAACAGGCCTTTCTGATTGGGAAGCATACACAGAATTGGCTTCTGGTTTTGATTCTTCACAATCTGCTCTCCACTCAGCAGGCACAGGGGCAGGGTAGCTCCCAGGAAAGCTCTGCAAGGGCTCATCAGCCCAAAGCTCTGCTCAGTCGCCTCCTGAAAGCCACTGTGGGACATGAGGGACAGAAGTGGTGGTACAACGCATCCCATTCTGGCAACGCTACGTATGCAGAGGGCAGAGATTGAGTATGATACACACATAGGGTTTGAGGATGCAATGGTAAGGGAGGACTAGGTGGTCACGTGCGGCTGGTTAGCAAACAGCAGTGAGCTGGACTACGAGGAAGGGGAAAAATATTAGGAGCCATGCAGCATGACACAAAAGCTTGTAGTGGCTGGTGCAAGGGGTTGGGATGCTGTTAAAAGAGGAGTAAGAGAGCTGCTGGGCAAGGGAGGGCCAGCAAGGGAGCCCAGGGAAGGGCAGCAGAGGCTTTGCCAGGGTGGCAGCTCGCACAGATGCTCCTGCCAGCCAGTTGTGTCACTTCTCTCATCCAAACACTTGCTGCCATCACATCTACTCTAAGTGTGAGGCCAGCTGCGAGCGTAAATGTGGCTGACCCTGGTGGCTCCAAGCAGAGGTGGAGGAGGCTCCAGGAGGACATCAGTGGGCTGGGGGAGCAGAGCAGCGTGGGCAGGAGATGCTCTCTCTCTCTTGCAAACCAGTCTGCATATTAAGTCTGCAAGGCTGATAGTCAAACAGAAATAGGTTGCCAAGTTTTTTGTAGAAACCACATTTTTGCAACTAAGCAATGTCGGTTGACTCGTGCTTTGTATGTAAATACTTCCCTTCTCTGACTGTGGTGGCAGCCCTGCTTCGGGATTGTCTACCCTTAGAACACTTTCAGCATCACTGGGAGCAAACAGCAATATAATTGTTGCTTCTGTCGTGACCGAAAACCATTTTCACTTCATGTTCTTTCTGAACTGTGTAATCACTGGAGAGCTGAGAAGTGGGGTTTGGTTTTTTTTGTTTGGTTGGTGGGTTTTTTTGGTATGATAAAAAACTCAATGCTGCCCTCTGTCAGAAATGCAGCAGTACTGGTCTTAAATTGCTTGTCTTTAATTAACAAGTACGATGTGTTCTTTCCCTGGTGCAGCTTTTAACCATAAATCCCCCTCATCACATCCGAGCCAGCTCATCAAGGCGAGGAGGTGATCCAATTCCTTTCCACTGCACTATTTTATGTGCTAAACATCTGAGGGTGATTAATAACGCACCTCAACTGCTCAGCTCTTTACAGCGACAGCTAACCTGAGGATGACTTAATGAAAAGAAGACCTATTACCGCCCAGGTGAAAAAAAAGAAGCAATGCTGTGGCCACTTACTGCTACCAGTGCAGTTTAAGTGGAAGGATACGTGGGCTCTCTTTTAAATGTTGATTAACCTAGTGTGCAGGATAATTTCCCATTTCACAAAGGCCAAGTTGAGGGCAAGCCCTCCAGGTATACTGGGAGAAAGGCAACCCCCTCCCCAGTCTGGCACAACCCCCCCAGCTGGTATAGCTCAATCCCATGCAGCCTGGCTGTAAATGTGTGTGTGGTAGTGGTGTCTGTCCCGCCTGCCTGGAGCAAGGGTCTTGTGCTCTCTGGACCTCTGCCCAGGGGTGGATTTAACACACCAGGGGAAGCGATGGCCTTTAAAGGGGTAAAATACAGCTCTTAGCAATGTATAAATGGCTAAATACAGAGTTGTTTGTTTTCAGCACATCATGCCATAGTATAGCAATCAAAAAAAGAGTGCTGTTACAGGGGATGCTGCCTGGCTATGTTACCTCTAATCAGGGGCTGGCCAGATTTACATACCACAGATTTACAGATTGCTGCCTGCAACCCCCAGTGAGCGGGACGTGTGTGCCGGGCCCCCCACAGCTTCCTCCAGAGCTCATCCAAGATACCTTTTCTCCAGCACTGTGTCCTGTAGGCATGTAAGTCTCTCTCTCTGCAAGTGCATGACAGCTGGGGAGGGGATTGAATGGCCAAGAGGGTGATGAGAGCTTCCCTTCTCCTTGCACCCCAACGTAAGTCACCTTTGCACTCCTGCTGGGGTCACCAATGTGCATTCCTTTCACCTCCCCACAAGGAGATGCTACAGGGGTTGTGTCAGGGGAGGTTCAGGTTGGATATTAGGAAAAATTTCTTCTTCAAAAGATGATCAGACATTGGAACAGGCTGCCCTGGGAAGTGGTGGAGTCCCCATCCCTGGAGGTGTTCAAGAAACATGTAGATATAGCACTCAGGGATATGGTTTAGTGGGCATGGTGGTGATAAATTGATGGTTGGACTGGATGATCTTAGAGTTCTTTTCCAACCTTAGTGATTCTGTGTGTGATTTTGTGTGTGACCTTGTGGGCACCCTGCCTTCAGCCAAAGCAGGCCTTGCCTTGGAGGCCACTTTGGACAGCATGGCCGTGCTCTCCAGTGTGAGCTGGCAAGACCAGCAGCCAAGGGAAGGAAATCTGTGCTTGTAAAACACCACATTTGGTGTGGAGCCACAGGCACAAAGCACTGGGATGTGTCGCTTTTCAGGCAGGTGTTGCCCTTGAGAAGACGCAGAGGTCTGGGATGAATTTTCCTGAACGCTGACTGAACACACTGCAGATTTCACTTCACAATGAGTCACTGTAACTCGAGAAAGGCAATTCACTGGGGAAATCAAAAGGAGTAATTAAGAGAACATAGTAATTAAAAATGTATCCTAAGAGATCCTGTATGTGAGATCTGCACCAGACAGAGAAGTGTGCCTTTACCCACCCCAGGTTACATGAAGCCTGGGGAAAGCTGCAGCCACAAAGTCACCATGGTTACAGATGCACAAAACTGCGAGTGATGAGATGTCCTGCTCTGCCACAACCACAGCAGGCATCTTCGAGCTGCAACTATTTCATTGACCCTGGATTGTGCAATTTTAAAAGAAAGAACCTCAGAAAGTCCTAATATATTCAGGTATATAAAAGTAGGCAGATTAGAGAAGAGATTTTAATGTATGCACACTGTACAGGGTGTAGGGAGGAATAGATATGTCATTGGACTGTAAATTGAGGTACTCATTATGCAGTCCTCATTCTGCATCCAAAACTTCTGCTTAGATTTGTTTATATCACCTTCTGTCCTAGAGATGCCTGCATTTAACACACTGATGTATTGTGTATGTATTTGTGTGCATGTATACTAAGACAGAGATGTACTTCATCACACACCCTACATACTAATTATCACATGCTAATGTAGCAAATTAGCCATACATTAGTTTCCATCAAAAGCAGATTTCCTTTGCATACAAGGTACCATATACAAACCCATATGGCCTGATCAGAGTGTAAATGATGGGTGCATAATAACCATGTGAATACACTTTCCATGTTATTTTGTTGACATCAATCCTAGTAATAAAAGCATAAGAAACCGCCAAGGGTTTTAACATCACCAGGTTTAATGCACATGATAAGGAAACTGGGTTTCATTGTCTGAATGCATTCATTCCCATAGGCCCAATGATACACAGACATGGTTTTAGGGTAGTGGTAGTAAAATGCAACCTGATTTTTCAGAATCTTAAGGTGGCTTGCTATTTTTCCAAGTGCTATCTTCATCTGTTGCTGAAGGGCTGCCCTGAATTAACACGTAAGCACCGCCACAGCAAACTTAGCAGGCAGTATCTTGACTCTATATGCAAGTCTATAGGCAGGAAGAAGCTGTCTGGAAACACAGACTGTGTCTATAGTAAGCAATAACTCACCTAAGGGTAGGACCAGAGCCAGGTCCTATCTCTGTCCCTGAGATTCCCAGTCCACAGGACTGTATTGACCCACGCTCCTTGTTCCAGTCACAGAGAGCAAGCAGATTTTCTGTGGCAGCAGGAAGTTGTTCCTCACTCCTCAAGCATGGATACACATGGGAAAAGCAAATTACATCCTCATGCTTGTACGTCTTGCACAGATGTGGCTCCTAGCTGTGATTTAAGGCTTGCTGAAGGTGCGTGGATGGAGGTACAGTAGCTTCCACTGATCCATGGGATCAATTGCATCTCACTGGCAGTTTACAGGAGTGCTCTTCTGAGATGAGGCTGGCTCTCGTCAGATAAAACAGGATATCTGGCCTTGCTTCTGGAGAGGGGGAAACTAAACTACAACCGCTTTTGCTCAAAAATCTGAGCTTTCTATTAATTTTCAAAATACAGATTTGTAATTCCTAAGCTATTGATACACAGTATAAAAGGTAAAATGTTTTTTTCTTGGAAGCACTGGAAACACCTGCTCTATAGATAAAAATGCATCATGACACAGAGCAACCTGAGTTTCAGACAGCAAATTTCAGTAAGCCTGTTACAGGTAGTGGTTTGTAGGCAATGAAATTACTGGCAGCGTCTGGCTGTAAGGGATTATAACTGCTGGGCTGGTAATAGGACTCAGGCATTACATAGACTCTAATTAGAGAGGGAGTCATTTGCCTACCCATACATGATTAGACCTTAGTTGTGTCATGTTGCCACCTCAGCTCAGTTTCCCAGGAAGTAAGGTGACCAGGTTCCATAATATCTACTGTGACGAGTGTCTGTGAGCGTGTCAGTGTGAGCTGTGGTGTGTGATGCCCCTGCAGCTCCCACGCAGCCCGTGCACACAGTCCCCTTGACCTGGATGGGACAATCCATGTGCTTCCATGGCAGCTGAAAACAGTGCTGAAAGTTTAACTTTCAGCTACTGGGGCTCCTTCACCCTAAAAAAACAAGGACTTGGAACCAGCCTTTTCTCAAAAGCTGAATTTTTATGAGCAGTTACTTTGTACTACTCAGTCATTTAATTGTCTGGGGCACCAAGCTGCCTGTCTGTGCTCCTCGCACAGGTTCTGGCTGCTCGTATCGGCCTTGTTGCCTTTGCTGGCTGTTTGAGACATTGCTTTCCCCTTGAATTGTTCAAATATCAGTAGGGGGCATTATTGGCTGTGACTGCCTAGTCTCAGAGTGCTGCCTGTGATTCCTTATTTTATTCTAAGGAAGACTGTGTCCGTGAACAGATTGTGTGGCATCTATAGAACTAAGCTCACCTTGGTGGGTAATCCTGCCAGGAGTTAATGATCCTAGCACCAAAGCCACAGCAGAGAGGCTGGGACCATAGCTATCATCACACTTGCTATCTATTTGAAGAAATGATCTGTAGCATAAATCAGATGTTTATAGCTCAGATGACTTTTGTATGCACCTTCTTTGCTATGTTAAATTTTGTTACATCTCATAAGAAGGAACTGAAGAGGAATGTAATTTACTGCACATTAGATTTGAAGATGGGAACACATCTTGAAGTTTTCTTCTATGTGAAGAGTGGTATTTGGTAATTTTACTTTTATAACACTTAAATTTTTAAAAGAGAGCAGATCCTATTCACCTCCCTATTTTCACAGTGTGTCAGCACTCAGTGTTTCTCTTCTGGTCAGATTTTCTTTTGCTAGTCTTTGACTTTGGAACTAATAAATTCTTCTTCCAACATGACCTACGGCAGTGCTCTGACATGAGCTTGTGCTTGTGCCTTGGATCCTCTTCATTCATGTGCAGAGAAACTAGCAAAGGGATCTATGTGCCACTAACACCCTGAAAATAGGACTTACGGAATCCTTTTGCATACTTTGGCCTTGAGACTGCTAAGAGGGGAGAATTTCAACTCAAAATTGGACTTCACCTTCAAGCTTTCATGCCTGGGCTTCACTTACAGCCATGGGACAAAAATGCTAATCCAACAGCTTTCATCTTTCTAGAGTCTCTGTCCCATCTCATTCCCCAGTCATATTCCGCTGTCCTCTCTAGGTAGAAGGATATGCTGCAAGGAAGGCTGAACAAATGGCCCAGTGTTTCTTTAACAACTGTGTATTTAGCCACTAGCCACTATGAAAGAGTTGGAATTATTTTTATTGCACAGCCATGTCTATGGAATAACTCCGTCATTCACTCCAGGAAGGAGCAAAGACTCCATCCCTGCTCCAGTACTCAGATGAGACCCGTGAGATCTGCATCATGGACAGTGAAGTGCAGAGGATTATTCTGTCTCTTAAACTGGAATTTAATTAGGGATGCCAGCCTCATCTAGGGCAGCACAGGAATTGCCATCAGGAGTAACCTCTTGGGCCATCTCCTCTGGTGCTCTTTTCCCAGGAGAGACACCAGTACCATCTGACTTGGGAAAAGAAGCAAGAAAACCTAATAGTGCTGCTATAGAGGTTAGCTTTGGTCTGGGACCATGAGGACTGGCAGCTTCTAAAGGCTTTGAACGGTACATTGCTGGTGAACGTAACTCTCGGCTGTACCAGCTCTCCATATGCAGTGGTTCTTTCAGACTAATAAAGAAAGCCAATAGTAAAGACTGGGGAATACTAGAAAGCTGCCAACAATTCCCACATTTAAATAGAGCTCAAGTGAAAGAAGCAATTTTCAAAGTATTGGTTTACATATTTACTGTATTGTATGTATCCCATACCAAGAATTACTCATTCCTGGCAGCATTCTTGCCTGTGAAGCACAGTAATTGCAATTACACTTCCTAAAGAGCTCCAGCACTTTACCTTAAACAACCCAAATGCCTTTTGCCAAGCTCACCTGCAAGGAACTATTTTTGATGAAATGTTTGAGAAGTCACGGCAGCCGTCAGGTCTAATTTCAGTGTAAGCATCCCTTCGCATGACGCATCATTTTTGCTCGTGGAAAAGAAGATTAAAGCTCTTTCACCACTTGGTGCTACTCTATAAGCTAATCACTTCACTCATGTGCAGATGTTCTTTTGATACGACCTTTTTTATACTCCATACAGTGGGCTGTTTAGGTTTTCTGTGAAGAAAATGGAAAGAGACCCAGTGGGTGCCTGAAGTGCTGAATGTTTGTTATTATCTGCCTCACTCATCATAACATCTGTGCCTCTGATTCTTTTTTTTTTTTTTTTTTTTTTTTTGACATCTAATGCAGTCACTAAGAGTTGCCACTGCAGCGGTGCTGTCTGTGGAAAATAAAAGGATTGAGGATAGAGGACAGGTTTAAAATCTACTATTTAAATCCAAATGGCACAAAAGAAAGAGCTTCATTTTCTATATCATTTGAGGCGTGAAGCAGAAGACAACCCCATGGAAATAATTTTAATAATATAAACTATTATATTATCACTCTCTTTAGCCTGGAGAAGAGGAGGCTGAGGGGAGACCTCATTAATGTTTACAAATATGTTAAGGGCAAATGTCATGAGGATGGAGCCAGGCTCTTCTCAGTGATGCCCAATGGTAGGACAAGGGGCAATGGGTGTAGCTGGAACACAGGAGGTTCTGCTTAAACTTGAGAAAAAACTTCTTTACAGTGAGGGTGACAGAGCCCTGGAACAGGCTGCCCAGGGAGGTTGTGGAGTCTCCTTCTCTGGAGACATTCAAAACCCGCCTGGATGCCTTCCTGTGTGATCTCATTTAGGTTCCTGCTCCAGCAGGGGGGTTGGACTGGATGATCTTTTGAGGTCCCTTCCAATCCCCAACATTCTGTGATTCTGTGATAAATGAGATGGGATGTGTCATCTGTAACTGAGGGAGCAGGGGGAAGGCAGCCATGGTTCACAGGGGGCTGTAGCTGTGGGGCAATAGAGCAGCTTCAGTTGGATATGATTTTTCTGTCAGCACAAAGTGCAGGAGGGGAGAGCTGTGGCACGCTCACAGACAGCAGTGTTTTGAGAGAGGAGGGAAATGATGCTGTCTGAGAGATGCTCTGCCTTTCTATGAGGTTAATGCAAGGAGCCAAATGCCCTGTCCAACATACATGGTCAAATGTTATATGGTTTTGGCTACAAAAAAAAAGAAAAAAAAAAAAAGTGCTCAGGTTGCTGTCACCCTGTAGACTCCCCATTCATCCTGTGTATAAATTCTCTGGTAAACAGGCAGATGCTGAATTCATGTTACAACCTTGAAGTCCTATGTTCCCAGCAGAGCAGAGCCTTATTCTTTGTCTTGTTTTAATTTGTTTTGCTGTGTTAGTTGAAAACTGAGCTCCTAGGAACATACTTCCTTGGGCAGGCAGAATCCAACCCGGGGAGACAGCTTTAATAACAAAGCAGGCGTTAGCTTGCCGTAGCCCTCCCAGTTCACTATTCTTTTCAACTTCTGCAATACCTAGGGCTGCTGCTGAGGAGGGCACAGTTCTACTAAGTTATGTGCAAGTTCACAGGGACCAAATATTCCCATTTCAAAGCAATACTATGCAAGGATGGGCAGTGGGCATGCTTGCGTTCCAACTGCCTTGGCTCAGGATCACCTAGAAAAGCAGGACAGACAGTTTCCCCTCTCAGTCATGGGCCAGCCCTCAGAAGAGGAGACAAAGAGAGCTTCATGGACACTTTGGGCACCTGAGGAGAAAGATCTGAACCCTTTCAGGCTGGAGCCAGCCAGTCCAGCCTGCTTTACAGATGACACCTGCTGGAGAAGTGATGGGAGAAGGGTGGGTCTACCAGCACTTCCCCAGGAGGTGGGCAACAGGGATCACGGAGCAGAGGAAGTTCATGCCAAAACCAGGGCACAAAGGAACAACTAACAGATTGCTGAAAATGAAAGTAATCTGTCAGAAGGAAGACTGGGGTGAAAAGCAAGGATTTCTTAGCATTAAGTTTGATGCTTCACATTGTTTTTTGGGATGAGCAAAGCTCTCAGCTGCAGCCAATGGAAAGCTGCAGGCTTAGAAGGAGGTCATAGTCATGTGCTATTAAACAAAGGTAAGAAAAGTTAGGCTGTACTACACTGAGACAAAGCTCACATCGTACGAAAAGCAGATACAAAGAGCAACAGGCTGGCCTGCTGTCACAGCCTGAACC